>NW_006284344.1:381190-381813 GCF_000327345.1 Myotis davidii
CTCCCGATTGAAAACGCCAACCGCGCCCTCCGCCGCCGCCCGCTCCGCGCACTCCGCACCTCAGAATTTGACTTCAGCACTGCGCCTCCTCTGAGTGTCCGTATACGTTACTCTTTCCTCCTAGTTGTAGGACTTCCACTCAGCCAGCGTTCCTGTGGGTCTGGGTGATGTCCCTTCCGTCTTTTAGTTTCACTTTTGAAATGGTTGTTCGAGGCGGCAAACTCCGGCGTTAACCTATGCCGCCATCTTGGTTCTCTATCAAGAATCTTTTAAAGAAATGGGAGTTTTATTTATTTTGTTTGTTTTAATTGAATTGTGACTGTAGATTTTAAAACTTTTTATTTTGAAATGACTTTAGACTTTATTGCAAAAAATAGTTCACAGTCCACATATATCCTTCATTTAGCTTTCCTTAATTTTAACAACTTACATTATTATAATACAACTAGGGGCCTGGTGCACGAAATTCGTGCACTTGGGGGGGGGGTGGTCCCTCAGCCCAGCCTGCCCCCTCTCACATACTAAGAGTCCTCAGGGGATGTCCTACTGACAGCTTAGACCCGCTCCCTGCTCCCCTTGGGGAGTGGGCCTAAGCCACAGTCTGGCCTCCCTTTGTGGGAGGT
>NW_006284344.1:382769-383541 GCF_000327345.1 Myotis davidii
CAGGCCTCTGGCTGGGGCCTTAGGCCTGGGCAGGGGACCCCCAGCCTGCTCCAATCGCCTACCCAGGCCTCAGGCCTCTGGCTGGGGCGTTAGGCCTGGGCAGGGGATCCCCAGCCCTGTGCGATTGCCAGCTCCGCCCCTGCCCAGGCCTCAGGCTTCTGGCCAGGGTGATCGCCGGCTCCACCTTCCCGGGTGGCATCTGGCACTGCCCACCCCGCCTACCCGATCCCCAATCTGTGGTCCAGATTCTGCAGCGGCATCTGGCACTGCCTGCCCCACCTGCAGTATGCAAATTTAATGGCCATCTTTGTTGGGTTAATTTGCATACTCTTATGATTGGCTGGTGGGTGTAGCGAAGGCATGGTCAATTAGCATCTTTGTCTTTTATTAGTGTAGATGATCAAATCTAGGAAATTAACAGGGGATACGGTCCAGGATCCCACATTGCAATTTTGAAAAACAGCTTCATTTTGTAACTACCAATCTGTACCTATAAATCCCTTCACCTTTTTCTTTTTTTTTTTTTTAAATATATTTCTTTATTGATTTCAGAGAGGAAGGGAGAAGGAGAGAGAGATAGAAACATCAGTGATGAGAGAGAATCATTGATTGGCTGCCTCCTGCACTCCCCCTACTGGGGAACGAGCCCACAACCCAGGCATGTGCCCTGTCCGGGAATTACACCAACAACCTCCTGGTTCATAAGTCGATGCTCAACCACTGAGCCAGGCCAGCCTGGCGGACATTTTCTTTATTAATATTCTCATGTTAA
>NW_006284344.1:383682-385905 GCF_000327345.1 Myotis davidii
GTTTTGCTATTAAATAGTTATATTTTCTTTAAGTGGGAAGATTTTTTTTTTATAAAGTCTCTAAATTTTCATTTTCATTTTTATTTTCTTAAACATTTTGTTGATTTTTTTACAGAGAGGAAGGGAGAGAGAGATAGAGAGTTAGAAACATCGGTGGGAGAGAAACATCGATCAGCCGCCTCCTGCACATCTCCCACTGGGGATGTGCCCACAACCCAGGTACATGCCCTCGGCTGGAATTGACCCTGGGACCCTTCAGTCCGCAGGCTGACGCTCTATCCACTGAGCCAAGCCTGCTAGAGCTTCACCTTTTTCACTCATCCCCCTTCCCCCTGCTCTAGCAGCCATCAGTCTGTTCTCTGTATCAGTGAGTTTGTTTCTATTTTTTTTGTTTGTTTATATTGTTCTTTAGATTCCACATATAAGTGAAATCATATATTTGTCTTCCTCTGACTGACTTATTTCACTTAGCATAATACCCTCTAGGTCATGGGGATATAAAGTACAGCATAGGAAATATAGTCAATAATATTGTAATAACTATGTATGGTGCCACATGGGTATTGGAAATATCAGTGAGAACACTTTGTACAGTATATGATTGTCTAACCACTATGCTGAACACCTGAAACTAATACAAAATAATATTGAATGTAAACTATAATTGAAGAAAAAAGAGAACTTTTTTTTAAGAACTGTTTTAGATTCATACCAAAATTGAGCAGAAAATAGAGTCCCATATTCCTCCTACCCCCACACAAACACAGCTTCCTTCATTATCAACATCCCCCACAATAGTGGTATGTTTGATACCATCAAACTTACGCTGACATATCATTATCTTCACTCAGAGTCCATCGTTTTCATTAGGGTTCACTCTTGGTTTGTACATTGTATGGGTTTAGATAAATGTGCAATGACCTGTATCCCCCATCACAGTATCATACAGAATAGTTTTACTGCCCTAAAAATCCTCTGTGCTCTGCCTATTAATCCCTCCCTCCCCTCAACTCCTGCAACAACTGATCTTTGTACTTTCTGCAGATTTTTTCTTTTGCCTTTTCTGGAATGTCATATATTTGGAATCACACAGTATGTAGCCTTTTTATATTGGCTTCTTTCACTGAGCAATATACATTTAAGCTCTGTCCATGTCTTTACATGGCTTAATAGCTCATTTCTTTTAGTGTTGAGTAATATTCCAGTGTCTGGATATTACACAGTTTATTTATCCATTCACCTAATGAAGGACATGCTGGTTGTTTTCATATTTGGCAGTTGTGAAAAAAGCTACTATAAAAAGCCAGGTGCAAAGGTTTGTGTAGACATACATTTTCAACTCCTATGGGTTTATACCAAGGAGCATGGTTGATGGATTGTATAGTAAGTATGTTTAGTTTGATGAGAAACTGACAAACTTGTCTTCCAAAGTGGCTGTACCATTTTGAATTCCCATGAGCAATGAATGAAGGTTCCTGTTGTTATGCATCCTTACCAGCATTTCATATTGTCAGTATTCTGGATTTTTGCCATTCTAATATGTGTGTAGTGGTATCTTGTTTTAATTTGCATTTCCCTGATGACATATGATGTAGAGCATCTTTTCATTTGTTTATTTGCCGTCTGTGTATCTTCTCTGGGGAGATGTCTATTCATGTCTTTTGCCGATTTTTAATCAGGTTGTTTATTATTGTTGAGTATTAAGAGTTCTTTGTATATTTTGGATAATAGTCCTTTATCAGATACTAGTGGCTGGGTGCATGAAATTTGCGCGGGTGTGTGTGTGTTCCTCAGCCCGGCCTGCACCCTCTCCAATCTGGGACCCCTCGAAGGATGTCCTACTGCCGGTTTACAGGGATCGGGCCTAAACCAGCAGTTGGACATCCCTCTCACAATCTGGGACTGTTGGTTCCTAACCACTCACCTGCCTGCCTGCTTGCCTGATTGCCCCTAACCACTCTGCCTGCTGGCCTGCTCGCCCCACCTTCCTTCCCCACTGGCCTGCTTGCCCCCAACTGCCCCCCTGCTGGCCTGGTCACTCCAAATTCCGCCCCCCATCCTGATCACCTCCAACTGACCACCGCTGGTTGCCTGCTTGCCCTCAACTGGCCCTCCTGCTGGTCTGCTTACCCCCAACAGTCCCACCCCTGACCAGCCTGATCACCCACAACTGCCCTCCCCTCTTGGCCTCTAACCACATCTACCTCGGCCCCGCCACCATAG
>NW_006284344.1:388460-399109 GCF_000327345.1 Myotis davidii
TTCTGTGGTTCTGGATGATGTCCGTTTTGTCTTTTAGTTGTATTTTTGAAGTGGTTGTGCGACCAGCAATTTCCATTGTTTACCTATGCCGCCATCTTGGTTTCTTGACCTTGACACTTTTGAAGAGTATTGGTCAGTTATTTTGTAGTCTGTAGTCTGTCTCTCATTTTGCATTTGTCTGACATTTTCTTGTGTTTTGATGGAAACTTATGCATTTTTGGCAAGAATGCCATGGAAGGGATGCCATGTTGTTCTCTGTACATCATACTAGGGAACATATGATGCCACTATATCTTACTACTAGGGATGTTAACCTTTATCACTTAGTTGAAGTGATGTCTGCTGGGTTTCTCCACTGCAGAATAACCATTTTCCCCTTTGTAATTGATAAATATCTTGGGGGAAGATATTCCTCAAACTTTTACTCACTGATTTTAACATCTATTGGTGGAGTTTGCCTACAGCAGTTATTGTAGTGTTTGCCTAATGGTAATTTTTAAAATTTTTCTTCATTACTAAATCTACATTTATTAATGGGATTTTGAGGTAAGGAAGAACTGTCCCTTCCCATTTATTTATATCAACACTTGAGACCGATGCACGAAGATCATGCAAGAATAGGCCCTCACAGCCCCCAGCTGCCTCAAGGCCCTGCACCCCTCTCCCCCACCCACTGGTTGTTCTGGAAGGTCGTTCCACCATCCAGTCTAATCAGCATATTAGCTCTTTATTATATAGGATGGGCTCATGGATACTTATTTTTATTTATTTTATTTGTTTAATTTTTTGTTAATCTTCACCCAAGGATATGTTTTCCATTGATTTAAAAAAATTTTTAATCCTCACCAGAGGAGTGAGGATATTTTTTTTCATTGATTTTTTTTTTAGAGAGAGTGGAAGTGAGGGGAGAAAGAGTGAGAGAGAGAGAAACATTAATGTGAGAGAGACACATTGATTGGTTGCCTCCCACAGGCGCCATAACAGGTCTGGGGATTGAACCTGCAACCCAGGTACATGCTCTTGACTGGGAATCGAACCCACAACCTTTCAGTGCCCAAACTGATGCTCTATGGAGCCACACTGGCCAGGGCAGCTATTTTATTTTTGAGTTTTAATACAATTATATCATTATTTTGTTACTCAAATGGTTTTATAAAGCTGTTATATTTTTTAACTTCAGAAGTGAATTTTATTAAAAAAAACACACCTTATTCTTGGATATTGATTTTACTGAAAAAATGAGAGATGAGCCATTTTAGTTTGCAGTGCAACTAGTATGCTTATAATACTTTGTTGCATTCATTATTTCAGGTAGTTTTTAGTGTCTTGACTTAAATCTATCTAGTTATATCTATAACTTTAATTCTGACTATTTACATTTTATTGTGATGAGATAGAGGTGAAGGCCTACATATACAGGCTGGAAATTGCCTCCCTAATACGCTTTCTAGATCTCATTATGTGATATTAATTTTATAAATTTTATAGTTATTCCCATGGGTTTATTGATATTAGGAGTGTTTTACAAAGTAGAAAAATATTATAGTGAAGAGTCTAAATATCATTGGAGCTTCTTATCTACATTCTTAGAGGTAAATTAGACTTAGTAAAGTACTTGTCTGTTTCTAATATAACTGGTTTTCTTGTGTTTCTAATTCTAGCAAACCAATGATATAGAGATAACAAGAAATTTTAATGATGATGATATATTTTTATAATTGAATGTCTGACAAATCAGACTTTTTCTGAGTATTTGAGTTGAGATTATATTTTATTTCTGTCTTTTCATATTTCCTGGATAGGTTCTTAAAATAGGTTCATACTATTGTTTGAAGGAATCAAAAACTTGCAAGAATGTTGTTTATACTTAAATCATGGGAGTTACGCAGTGCGGTAGATTTTCATATATGATTTGTTGAACCACTTGCAGTACTTTACAACTATACCTGTTAGATTAAGTCATGACTGACATTGATACTGAATAAATTAACCTGAATAAGTTTGTATTAATGTACTGCAGTCTGAGACAAACTAATTCGGCATGATTTATTCTCTTTTTAAAAGTTCAGGAATTGGTTTTTAATGCTATTTCAATTTTGGGTACCTAGACCTTCAAAAAAGTATAGTTTAAATGACCAAATACATTACTTTTAGAAAGTTAATTGATGTTATTATTGATTTATTTTTCACCCCAATTGAGACAAATAAAATATTGGTTATTTATAAAATATTACTATTATCCCACACTAATCCATATGAGGGGATGAAAAACAAAACTCATTTCACTGCTCAGGGTATTTCTCATTTTATGTAAATTCATATTATACTATCGGTATCTCGTAAGTCTAGATAAAGTTAAAAGAGACCTTAAAGGTTATTTATTCTAATCTTTTTTGTAATTAAGAAGTCCCATTATAGTATCTATGATAGTTATCCAGCCTGAGACTGTGGTCATGTTGGGAATTCTACTCTTAGGATAGTTCATTTCATTGTTTTATTTTCTCCGGTTCTCAGAAAATTTCTTATCTATAATAATAAAAGCATAATATGCTAATTAGACCAGACAGCTGGACCTTCTAGACGTCCTTCTGGACGACTTTCTGGATGAAGCCAGGACTGTGAGGGCCGAGCCCCTTGCATGGATTTCGTGCATCGGGTCTCTAGTTTGATTTATAAGCTTCATTATGGAAGAGATTATTTTATTGCTCTTTGTACCCTTGCAAATAATACAGTAGGTACGTAAGATGTATTAAATTATATTGAGTAGATGTCTACTTTCCTGTGACAGTCCATATTGTTTTTAATCTTATGAATCAATGAAGAACTGTATTCTTTCCTGTTTGATAGACTTTTACCTATGTGGATGCCACAATTATGTCTCTTTAGTCTTTACTTCTCTAGACACTGAGATCTCTAACCATCCTAGTCATCTTAGATCTTAGCTTATCATCCACTCTTTACTTAATATTTATGTGTGTGTGTGTGTGTGTGTGTGTGTGTGTGTGTGTGTATTTCAGAGAAGAAGGGAAAGGGAGAGGGAGATAGAAACATAAGAGAGATATACATCAATGATGAGAGAGAATCATTGATCAGCTACCTCCTGCACGCCCCCCACACTGGGGATTGACCTCGTAATCTGAGTATATCCTCCAATCTTTAAATATGATACCAAAGTTGGAACTCAACCCTTAAATAATATTAGAGTGGGACCATTAATTGTAGATTAATGGCCTCTTTTGTGTAAAGACACTAGGCTAGGCACTATGAAATAAAGAAAAATGTTTGAACAAGAAAACCATTCCTATAGACTCCAGAACTTGTATTGTCAGTTTTGTCTGCTTATTTTTAAAATATATTTTCTAGCTGATATTGGGGTGAAGTTTTGTAAAACTACCATATCACTGTTTACTCCACTTTCGATGCTTAGTAATACCTTACATTGATCTCTTGGCAGTTTACCTAATGCTTTCACATATATATTCACATTTAATCATTAAGGTAGGTATTATTATTTCCATTTTACAGATGGAAAAATAATTTCTCCAAAGTTAAACAACTGATAAAGTGGCAAAACCTGGTTTCACATTCAGGTCATTCTGATTTCACTGACTTTTTCCACAGCTACCTTACCAAGAAGTCTCATTTAAAAAATTATCTTGATTTTAAGGGATATGTGCCTGTCATATTGATATTCATCATTTACCCCTTTCAGCTATTTTCTAATTCATACACTTAACAGAGTCACCAGAATCAATGTGTCTTCTTTCTTTAGTAGCTACTACAGGGTGGGGAAAAAGTAGGTTTACAGTTGTTCGTATGGAAAGTAACATAATAAACAAGAATACAAGAGTAAACTCTATGTTTTGAATACTCACAACTGTAAACCTACTTTTACCCCACCATGGATTTATTTATTAGGCATAAAAAACTAACCAGATTGTGAAAATTCTTCTCAATTGCTAAGGAAGAACCAAATTTTAAACTTACTTAAAAAAAAAAGAAAAGAAAACCATCCTTGCACCTAAACTTGGTATACAGGGCAAGGTTTTGGCCCTTGGGATGCATACTTGTGAATTAAAAAAAAGCAAGTTTTGGTTCTCCCTAAGGGCTCTGGTTTTCTCATGCTTCTGCAACCTTGATGTGCTTGACTTTTATAAAACGGTTTAGAGTAATTAAACTCCTCATTCTTGTTTGTTGTGTATAGCCCGGGATGGTGGAATGGATTGAACCTCCTAAACGAGAACGCAAAGCAAACTATGCAGTGGATGCCTACTTTAGAGAGGCTTTACGTGTCAGCGAGCCAAAGGTTCCAAAGGTAAAAGACAACAGTATGAGGCCAGTTTTTATGTCCTACAGCAGAATTCTTTTGTAACATCGTCTGTGAATCAGAGTTATTTCTATTAGTGCTAAATCATAGTCCCTAAAATATAACAATAATACAGAAAAGTACTTGATATGGCCCAGCCATATCAATGGATTTCATTGTATTCATTTTTCTATATATAAAAATAGTAAAAAAGAAATATGTTCACCTTATTTACTGAAAAAATATGTGTATATATATACACACACACATATGTGTGTGTATGTGTGTGTGCATGTATATATATATGTATATATCATGCGTTTTCCCCCCCACAGGCTCCACGACCTTCAAAACAGCCAAATGTTCAGGATTTTCAGTTTTTCCCACCACGTTTATTTGAGCTCCTGGAAAAGGAAATTCTTTATTATAGGAAGACAATAGGCTATAAGGTAAAATTTAAATTTTTTAGACTAGTGTAATGTAATCCTTTAAGCTAATATAATCTATTCAGCTAGACTAGAAGGTGTTTTATTTTAATATGAAAGGATGTAAGAGTAAATCAAAATAGTGGTGTTTTTAAAACCAAAGAGGGTTAACTAGAAGTAAAACATCAGTCTACTTAATTGCTAGTAGGATCATCACTATATCAGATTAATGGAGAATTCTCCAGTATTTTAAAATAGTTATAATAACATATTATTTTAATAATGCTAGTGTTCAAGTGGTTAAAGAATGTGTAGAAAGAACAACAGGTATGTGATTAGGTAGAAGTGAATGTATGATAGATGATAGGAAGGTTTATCATTTTTTCAAAAATATGAACAAGAAATAGTATTTTTGAGTTTATTGTTCAAGGTTGATGAAAGCCCTGTTGGTGATTAGTAGACTGTGGTCACAGGTATTAATGAAAAATATGACAATAAATTATATCATTTAAAAATGATATTTTAGAATTCAAAATTCTTATTTATATTGATAAATAGGAACCCATTTTTGTGAGTGAAATTTAATGTTATCACACTAAAGCTATCACATTGAAAATTATTGCATATCATGTTATTTCTATATGTTGAAATTGACTTACTAGTGAACAAAAAGGGATGACTAGAAGTATAACCAATAGTATAAATTAAATTATAAAAATATTAACATTATTATAATTTTAGAAAAATTTCAGTTATATGAACTGGACAATGTGTTTTAAAATTTATTTTGTGAGCCTTTTACACAAGTGGGACTATGCCCAATTATTTTGATTAGATGTTGTAATGTGCCTATAAAAGCTCCATGTATATAAGGTATTTAGTTAGCTCATTTATATTTTGGAACTAGAGTGGATCTCGAGAGCATTTCTACTATTATTACAGAGTGGAAGCATTGCCATTTGAAACAGGGTAAAAAAGCTTTGCTTGCTCTTTATGTACCAAAGTTTACATATATATATAAATAGGAATAAGAAACTTAAGGTAAATACTAGTATAAGTAGTTAGTTATAATCTGGTTAGGGAAATGTGATTAAATTTGAATGTATTTAACCAACAGGACTGGATAAAATCCTTCTTAGGAAGTTATAGAAGTGTGCAATAACCAGTTGAATGTTGAGACCAGACATAAAACTATTTCAAAGACAGTGAAAATGGTAATATGACAAGAGAAAAAGGCAAGTTATAGGTACAAAATGTGAAATAAAAATGGTGAAATTAATAAAGTAGTTACAACTATTTCATGAGGTAAACAAATATATATTATCTCACTAAGGGTTATAAAAATTTTATGTTTAGATCATTACTTTTTGTTACTTTACTGACTGTTATTTGTGAGACTTGAAAGAAAAATTAATTGAAATGTTAGACCTCATAGTTTATTTGATTACTAACAACCCTATGAAATAGGTGCTGTTATCACCTCTATATAGTAGGTGAGACAACTGAAATTCAGAGAAGTTAAATGACTTGTTCAGAGTCACACAATTAGCAGAATTGCCAAGGGTGCTGGTCCCAAACCCAAGTTCTCAATGTTCAAATGCTATGCTCTTTCCACTCAGACATCCTGGGCTATCTCTGCATGTGACATAACCCTGCTTCTTTCTGCAGCCCTAAATAAGGACTGTGTTTACAGTGGTGTGACATGTTTGGGAGGTGAGCCAAGTGGTAATCAAGAAGCAGCAATAAAAATTATCTTTGTTGACAGAATTGTTTCTGCTCCTTCTTTGGGAGATACTGAAATTCTGTTCCCTGAGATAATACAGTGCCCACTGCATTCTTCCCATACCTCTGGTTTTAATGTAAACAGTGCTTTTCCTTACAGGCAATTTGTAGTGAAGAGCGAGGTCTCACAATGATTGGTTGGGTGGTGGCCAACTGGAAGGAGATGGAAGAGAGGAAACCTTAGAAGAGGGAGTAATGAAGGGACAGCTGCAAAGGTGATAGAAAGGAGGAAGGTGTAAGAAGAGAGGAAAGGGATGAAAGAGGAGCAGGAAGGTAACATGGAATCCATGCTATGGCACCTTACTATTATTTTCTCTTCTTCACCTCCCAGAAAGAAGTGACAGGACGGGGAGAATGAGTGAAAGGAGGGCTTTTAAAAAATGTTAATATATATTTATTGAGTACGCCTCTCTGTCAGGTTCTATGCCAAACACTGGGGATAAAGCAATGAGTAAGAGGGACATGAACTTTACATTCTAAAAGGCACAGGCATTAAGCAGGTATCACAGAGTAGTGACATTGGTATGTGTGTGTTTCAGTGCTTACACAGGGTGCTGCAAGGGAGCATAACATGGTTATCTAATGTGGACTGCAAGATCTAAGTAGTGGTCCCTAAGGAAGTGGTCCCTGAGATCAGAGAGATGCACAAGAATTAGCCAAATGCAGTGTTGGAGAGAAAAGCTCAGGTAATGGAACCATAGCTGCAAAAGTGTTGTGGTAGGGAGGATTGCCCCTTCAGAAACTGAAAGAAGCCCAGTGAGGAGTAGAGTGACTTGAGATGCAGCTAGTGAGCAGGTGGAGTTGGATCATGTAGAACCGTTATAGGTCATATTAATGAAGTTGAACTTTAGCTTCAGAGCATAGGAAAACCATTGAGATGATTTTAAGACAGAAGGGTGGATGGGTGGTGAAATAATAATAGCTACTTATTCAGTCCTTGTGATGCTTATTGTTCTAAGTTCTTTAAAAAGATTAGCTCATTATTCTCATAACAGCCCTGGAACTACATCCTATTTTACAGATGGGGAAACTGAGGCATGGAGAGGTTGAGTTATTTGCCCTGAATAATTTGTTAAAGATCAACTTATAAGTGGTAGAGTATGATCAGATTTACACCTTTAAAAGATCACTCTGGCTGCAACACAGAGGATGATGAGTTTCTCCAGGAAATCAGCCAGGGGGCTGTTGAAGTGTGAAGATGAGAGAAGATGGTGGCTTGTAGTGTAGCGGCTGAAGTGGTGGTGGTGGTGGTGATAGAGGTGGAGGAGGAGGCAGAAGAGGAATGATCCCATACCACTCTACCTTTAGCTTGTCCTCCCTTCATCCTGAACTGCTTCTGTATTGTCTTAAGACTTGCCTTGATCCTCTGATGCATCTGAAGTTGAGGATTTATAAGACAAATAAGAATACATTCTGGATGTTGGTTCTTTCTGAACCTTTTTTTATTTTTTACAAGAAGCTACAGACCTGAGTTAAGTTGGGTGACTTAATTGGGTGGGTTTCATGTTTGAGTTCAGAGTACAGACAGAAGAGCATGGCATGTTAATTACCTGCAAATGCTTCCTTTCAAGGACAGTGTGATAATGATAACTGTTAGACCTATTTTCTCATGGATATACAGCATTGATTCCCCCCTCATACCTCCAGAAAATTCAACAGAGGCACAAATGAATTGAACAATAGTTTATTCTCAGATGAACAGAACTGCTATAGCACAATTACATGGTATTCTCTACACAAGTTAGGTTCTCAAACGGGGACTCCCCCCCCCCCCATTTCTGCTTAAATGATTGCTAGCCCAAGAGAGGTGTGATCTATAGCTGGGGCCACTGTGGTGCACAGTACTGTTTTGTCCATTTTGAGTCCCTCAATCTTATTCTGTAGTGATTTGGGTTAGGGTGAGAGGCTCAATAATTGATTTTTAAAATATATACCATATTTTTATTGATTTCAGAGAGAGAGAAACAACAAAGATGAGAGAGAATTATCGATCAGTTGCCTCTTGCACACCCCACACTGCGGATTGTGCCCGCAACCCAGGTACATGCCCTGGGACCCTTGAGTCTGCGGGCTGACGCTCTATCCACTGAGCCAAACTGGCTAAGTCCTCTCTCCTCATTGATGTTTCTTTTTTGTTATTTTTCTCCCACCCTTCCTCCATATTCAGCCCAATAAGGTCATAGCAATATTGCTGATAAGATCTGTAGTTAGAGTTTTGTTTTATTGAAGGCTGGATGAAATACACTTGGTGGATAGCAGTGCATGTGTACCAATCCCCCCCTGCTGTCTAAGCTTTGACCTTGTTGCAAGTTAGACATGTTCAGAAGCTTCATTGCTCTTGCAACTTGAAAGAGTTACTTAATGCATTTAATAGCTTGTTCACTAAACTCTTCACATTGAAAGAGAGGACTTAACTGAAATTTCAATTGCAGAATAAAAAATCCAGAGTATTTACAAATTCTATTGAAATCTAAGACATGGAGTGAAAGAGTTTTGTTATATTTGAAGCTGAAGAACGTCATAGAGCTTTCTAACATGTATCCTCAATAAAAACAAACAAACAAACAAAAAAAACCCTTTAGGGATGGATATAAACATTTGACAAATGGAGGAAGTTCCATAATCTTTGTGAGTTTTGGTAGCGTGGGCCACCTGTTTTGCAGTGGTAGAACTAAGATGCAGTGAGCTGATTTCAGGTTACTGCTTTCATTTTGTGTGCCGTCACATTTAATTCAGTATTTCATATTTCTGTGAAATGCTTGCTAAACTACTTCCAAGAAACCAGGCCAAAAATTGTTTTTCACTTCTCCATGGAACACAGCTCTTAAGTGCAAATTCCTTAGGGTCTGACTAGAAATCCATGTAGTAACAGAGATGCTTCCTTTTGAAAGATAACTTTTGTATATTGTGGCTATCAAGTGTTGCTGGGAGCCATTAGTAAGAATCACAGTGTGAGTACTTGAGACCTTTGAGGTATCTGGTTAGTACTATTAGTCTGTAATTTTTCTACTTAATTATTATATAGCAGTTTTAAATAACTGAAGGAAGCTGAGTGCTGATAAGAACCTCATGAAGTAAAAAATGAATAACTTTTTTAAATGATGAATATTAAAAAGGAGATTTTTTCGTAGGAGGACATAATGAAATTTAGCAATATTGAGTTATTTCTAATTATAAAAAATTAGCAACTGTGTATTTGAATAATTTCTAGAATTAAAATAGTAAATGTGACATTGATGAAGGCATTTTTGTATTAAAATGTGACTGGTGTTTATGGAAGAATCAGTCTGCAGTGGATCCTAAAATCTAATGGTATGATATAATATTTTGATTTTGTTCTTATTAAAGTTCAAGGGAGAAAGTCTTAGTATTGGGATTATCTGCATAGGAATAAAGAGTTTATTTTGTATGGGTATTTTCCATTTTCTGTCATAAAATTAGACATTTATGAAATAATTTATTTGGTTAAAATGTGTTTTATTGGACATAGAAAATTTGAAGGTATTTTATAGAGAAATATCTTACAATTAAAGAGGTTTTTCTTAATTAAAATTTGAAGCCAAGCCTGGCCAGTGTGGCTCAGTTGGATGAGCATTGTCCCATGAACCAGGAGGTCATAGTTTGATTACAGGTCAGGGCACATGCCTGGGTTCTGGGCTCAATCCCCAGTAGGGGGTGTGCAAGAGGCAGCCAATCAATGTTTCTCTCACATTGGTGTTTCATCTCCATAGTTGTAAGTGTATTTACAACTCTGTATCCAGAACACAATTTATAATTTCTGTTAGTCACTGCCATTGGAGTCTTTTTCCCTTGACTGAGGGTCCCATCACAGGTGTTTGTGTGCTCCACTACTCCTACCCTCTTATATACAGGGTGAGGCAGAAGTAGGTTTATAGTTGCTTGTATGGAAAATAATACAATAATCTACACTAATAAAAGACAAAGATGCTAATTGACCATACCTTTGCTACACCTTAAGCCATGCCCACCAGCCAATCAGAGCAACTATATGCAAATTAACCCAACCAAGATGGCGGCAGGCAGCCATGCACCTGAAGCGAGCAGGAGGCTTGCTTGCTTCAGTGATGGAGGAAGCCAAGGTTCCCCACCTGCCGTGGCCTGGCTCTGAGCTCTGC
>NW_006284344.1:400278-400668 GCF_000327345.1 Myotis davidii
TTCAAAAAAAGCCTTGAAAAGAAAAGATATTCTGTATCTCATTAGTAATCAGAGAAACACATTGAAGCCACAGTAACATTCCCTATCATACCCACCAGATCAAAAAAAATGTTAAAGTCCAACATAAAAATATAGAATTTACAAGAATGCTAGCACATTGCTAGTGAAAATGTAAACAGGTAAAACCATACAATAAGCAATTTGGTAATATCTCGTAAGTTGGGGGTGAGATCAGGCTGGCAGGGGAGGACAGTTGGGGGCAAGATCAGGCCGGCAGGCTAGGGCAGTTAGGAGTGAGATCAGGCAGCCAGGAGAGGTCAGTTAGGTGAGATGAGGTCGGCAAGGGAGAGCAGTGGGGGGCATGATCAGGCCAGGAGGGGAGGGCAGTTG
>NW_006284344.1:401046-419283 GCF_000327345.1 Myotis davidii
ACTAATTTCGTGCACCAGGCCACAAGTTAATACATAACAATCCAAGAATAAACTGTTTCACATACTCACAACTTTTGCTCCACCCTATATATTATCTTTCCCCCCCATTATTCTGTCATTTCTAAACATTTTGCATTTTATGTGAAGATACTTTCCCTTTCCATACCTTGGCAGGCAATAAATAAAAACACTACTTTCCCTTTGTATGATGACTTGATCAACATGTTGGATACAATCTTCAGGTGCATTGCCATTTCTCTACAACTGTCTGTATTACTGGATGAATATGGGCTCTTTCTGTACTGCCAAACTGTTTCTTCTGGGCTTGAGGATTTTATTGTATAATGTTGGTATTGGGGCTAATGATATTGTTTTTATCATGTATTACAGTATATTTTGTTCCATTGTATAACCAAATCTAGATATAATGTGGCATTTAGCAATTGGTTTTAACTCTAAAATACTATGTAGTTCTGTTTCTATTTTGTTTGCTTAACTGTTTTGTTGATTAGACTCCATATATAAGTGAGATCATATGGTATTTGCCTTTCTCTGACTGGCTTATTTCACTTAGCATAATAATTTCCGTCTATCTATGCTGTGCCAATGGTAAGATTTTTGTCATTTTTATGGCCAAGTAGTATTCCATTGTAGTTTACCACAGCTTTTTTATCCATTCATCTACTAATGGACACTTTGGCTGTTTCCAGATCTTGGTTATTGTAATCAACAAAATAATTTAACAAACGAAATAGAAACAGAAGCACAGATACATAAAACAGACTGACAGCTGTCAGAAGGGAGGGGCATTAGAAGGCTGTGTGTAAAAAAGGTGAAGGGATTAAGCAAAAAAGTTTATATGTATACTAGAGGCCCAGTGCATGAAATTCGTGCAGGGGTAGGGTCCCTAGCAGCTGCCAGCCAGGGCCTTCCTTCCCCCAGCTGCCTGCCGTGGCTGCTGGAAGGAGTGGGGCCGGCTAGGGAGAGGGGCCATGGCAGTTGGCCAGCCCTGCCCCCTGGACGAACTCCTGGTTGAAGGGACAATTTGCATATTAGGCTTTTATTATATAGGATATATATGTAAAATCCCAGAAAAGCCAAATCATTCTGCTTCCAAGCATTCTTCTTCTACCTTTCAGGTTTAACAAAACTCCATGAAGAGACAAAGACATCAGAAAAATATGGCTGCCTTGTATTTTGCTCAATTTACGAAAACCTACTTTTGGTTTTTAAATGAAGATATAAGCCACCCACTCCATCAGGCATCTTCTCTTTTTCAGATTTCAATTTTTACTTTATAAGTATTATAATATTACTAGAGGCCTGGTGCACAAAATTCATGTGCGGGTACGGTCCCTAGGCCTGGCTTACAACCAGGGCCCTCTTCCCTGGCTGCCCACAGTTGGCTCCACCCCCCGCTGCCACCTAACCCCCAGTTCCCTATTCAACATCAGACAATCAGAGCCTGCCGGCTGGGAAAGGGACCGAGAGGTGGTCAGTGTGCCTCATAGTGACTGGTCCAGCGGTCATTCTGAAGTTAGGGTCAATTTGCATATTACCCTTTTATTATACACTAAAGGCCCAGTGCATGACATTTGTGCACTGGGGGATGTGGGAGTCCCTCAGCCCGACCTGCACCCTTTCCAATCTGGGAGCCCTCACCATTTTGGAAGTTTCTGTCTTTGCAATCATATGAGCAAATTGTCTGAGACCCCAACTCAGTTTGGTTTGTGCTCATAGAATAATAGAGGCATTTTTTTTCTTTGCTTCATTTGTGGAGATTTCCTGGAAGTTTTAGGATATCTTCCCTTTAATTTTTCCTAGACACTCTGATTTTACTATGTCTCTCACCTTTGCTTTCCCTCCATCCCCCACCTGCAACAGTAACTTGCTCCAGGCTCACTTTGCTCTAGTGTCTGGAGATCCGTCTGCCATCAGAACTATGATTCCCAGCATTCCTGGTGCTCCCCGTGCTCTGGGCTTCCACTTCTAGTCCTGGGGCTGACACCAGAGATACTATTCCCAGAATTCCTGGTTCTCCCTGTGCTCTTGGTTTTCCCTTCCTGCTCTGTCTCCGTCCCATGGCCTCGCACTCTGCCAAGTCCTCCAAGCCTCTAGCTCTCCCTCTCTGCTCTCCATCTAGCAGCTTGGGGCACCAAGTTCCCCAAGCTGCTCTACTCTCCACCTGGTGCCTGTGCATGCAAATTAACCCGGCATCTTTGTTGGGTTAATTTGCATACTCACTCCTGATTGTCTGGTGAGTGTAGCAGAGGGATGGTCAATTTCCATGTTTCTCTTTTATTATATAGGATACACACACACACACAGACATGGCCAAACAGTATGGTGATAGCCAGAGGGAAAGGGAAGTGTGAGAAGGTGGAAATATGCAAAGGAGGGATAAATGGGGACAGAAAGAGACTTGACTTTGACAACTTTGGATGGTGAGCACACCATGCAGTGGGCAGATGATGTTTTATTGAGTTGCACACTTGATACCTATGTGGTTTTATTAACCAATGTCATCCCAATAAGTTCAATAAAAAAAGTACCATGTGGCACATTTAAGGTTTTTATTTTGGTAGTATGGCAGTAGAATTGTGGAGAGGATCATATGTCATTCTGGTATGACTTTATATTGTTTACTAAAGATTGATGTGTGTGTGTGTGTGTGTGTGTGTGTGTGTGTGTGTGTATCCTTAATTACTTTTTCTCGACAGTTTACTCATAACTCATCTTTTGAATTTATAGGTCCCAAGAAATTCTGATATCCCAAATCCAGCTGTGGCTCAAAGAGAGGAGCAAAAAAAGATAGATGGAGCTGAACCTCTTACAGCAGAGGAGAATGAAGAAAAGGAAAAACTTCTCACACAAGTAAAATATTTTTTTTATATATTTTATTGATTTTTTACAGAGAGGAAGGGAGAGAGATAGAGAGCTAGAAACATCGATGAGAGAGAAACACCGATCAGCTGCCTCCTGCACATCCCCCACTGGGGATGTGCCCGCAACCCAGGCACATGCCCTTGACCGGAATCGAACCCGGGACCTCTCAGTCCGCAGGCCGACGCTCTATCCACTGAGCCAAACCAGTTTCGGCACAAGTAAAATATTTTAAGTAACTGAAATACTTCTAGTCAACTAGTAGAAAAAAGAAAATATAGATTACTTATTTTTTTTTGTATAGGCCTAGTACCTTGACTGGATACATTAACAAAACTCAGGGCTATTTTGTAAGTGTTTAGACCAAATATCCCTATTTTTTTTTTTATCTCTTTCACAAAATACACCCTTTTGGAAAATACCAGTAAATACATAAATATAGGTGTCAATTGTTGGAAAGAAGATATGTATTTTATCAATTATAATAAGGTAATTTAATTCACTCTGAGTCCTGAGACAATAATTACTAACAGATTCTTGAAAATTTAAATTCATTTTATTGGCTGATGCGAACTGTCCTCTGAAATTATACTTTACTAATATTTTATTTATGGACTAATTTCATAATTCTCAAAATGCCTTTTATCCTTTCTTGAAAAGAACTTTAGTACAATGATGAAAGATTTTTGTAACTTTTTAAGATAATCATTGTATACGTAAAAGCTAATACCTCCTCAGCTATAAAACCACATATATATGGACAGATAATTTTCGACTAAGGAGTCAGAAACACACAATGGAGTAAAGACAGTCTCCTCAATAAATAGTGCTGAGAAAACTGGAAAGCCATATGCAAGTGAATGAAACTGGACTACAGTTTGTCCCCATGTACAAAAGTATAAAAATTAGTTCAAAATTGATCAAAAACCTAAACATAAGACTCAAGACAATAAGTTACATAGAAGAAAATATAGGTACCAAACTTAGGGTCCTTGGTTGTAGAGAACATTTTATCAACTTTACCCCAAAGGCAAAGACATGTATAAAATATGGGATTAAAAAACAATATCTTGAAACTATAAATTAGTTTTTAGTACTTGGGGAGAAGTACATTCTCTTCACGATAGAAAAGCAGTTATTTTTATAAATAACACTCATTGAACTTTTGATTCCAACATAAAACACCTATGATTTTATGAGGAGGAACATTTTTCAGTTTTTTAAACTGTTTTAATGTATCATTGTATAGAAGTAAATAGAATAAATGGATTTTTTAATTTAACCTTGATTGATAATGCTTAATTTTTTGTTCACAGGGATTCACAAACTGGACTAAGCGTGATTTTAACCAATTTGTTAAAGCTAATGAGAAGTATGGAAGAGATGACATTGATAATATAGCTCGAGAGGTGGAGGGCAAATCCCCTGAGGAGGTCATGGAGTATTCAGGTTTGTATATAACTTCAAACATGATGTTTAATTGTAATATTATTCATTTCATTAGTGTCACTGTAATTGTGCATTGTTCAGAGATCTTTTAAACTTTTATGAATAAAGTACAGGTGAGAGTATAAAATATAATTCTATTTCTGTGAAAAGATTTTAAGAGTTTTCAAAACAAAGTAACTGCCGTTGTCCCTAGCTAGTGGAGCTAAGTAAAGCCCTGATGAAAAAAAAGCAATTGGATGAGCATTGAGAAAATAAGTTTCCCACTTTCCCACCTCTGGAATTTGGTCCTCTTATGGGTAAAGTTTTTTTCTTTATTGATTAAGGTATTACATATGTGTCCTTATCCCCCCCCCATTGCCCCCCATCTCCCCTTCTAGATAAAGTTTGAGATTTCAGGTCCAGCAGAATGAATTAGTGTCTTTCTATGTCATCCTTGAAGTAGAGAATTCCTATTAGGCCCTTTTAGGTCCTCAGACACTGTCAGGGTTCCAGTGAATGCCAGGCAGGTCATGTGGGTTCCATTAACTCCAGACAAGCTGGAATAGATCTAAAAAGATTGCTTCAATAAATCTGTTGATTGATCCTAGAATCATGTCCCTCTCTTACTCATCTGTGTCTTTGGTCTTGACCAGAACTATGTTAGCTGCTGAAGCACATGGAATTAATATAATTCCCATGCCACAGCATATTCAACCTCGGGCTTCTAAAAAATATCTTATCAAATATAGGCAATTACGTCTAGGAAATTTTCTATATGTAGAATAGGAAGTTTCTGACTTTCAAATAGGTTGGGCTCTCATATTTAGTCTGAATATTAGCTGTTTAGAATCCAGCACATTTCCCCCATAAAAACAATGTTACAAAGTAGTCTGAGGTTTCTATGCTAGTCCCACAAATCCTACTTAGCTTAACAACTCAAATTCTATAGGGAGGAGACATTATAATACTGGCAAATATGTCAAGGATTAATATAAGCTAGGACCAGCTCTTAAGGTTATCTATAGTGTCAACGTTTGAAGAAATCCAGATTTAATTAGAGAATACATTTTTTTCTTTTGGAAATATGGAAGCATCTTCTGATGATTACCAGGGACTTTAGAGGCTGATTATATTGAGTTTTTATTTCATATAGTATAAATCAAGTTTATGAACTTCCTTTTTTCTTGATACTGGCATAATATTTCTATTACTCTTAAGCTTTATCGCATAAGTTTAGAGAACTTGGGGGCTTAGAGGAAGTAAAATAGGTGAGAGACACATTTTGCAGCAAGAGGTGAATAAAAGAGTTAAAAGGGTATGTGCAGAGTGATATTCTGAAGTAGAATTTTCTTCAAAATAGCATCAGTGTATATGAAGTTGCAAGAAAACAAGTGATTCAAAAAGATAACATATCAGATGGTCCCTCAAATTTGACACCAGGCCTGGTGGCATGACTAGCTAAGGACGGTTTAGTTGGGGCTCTGTCAAAGGGTGGGGAAATTGGAATGGGTTTATGTAGTTGGTTACAATAAGAGAAGAAATACCTACAATTGGCTGTTAATGAGTATCTTATGCATAGCAAGCATTTAAACAGGTGTTGAATGAATAAGTGAAAGAATGAATAAATGAATGCAGGTGCTTCTACAAATTAGAGAATGCTAACATTTCTTTTTTTAAAAAATTCTTACCTGAGAATATGTTTTTATTGATTTTTAGAGTGAGAGGAAGGGAGAGGGAGAGAGAGAGAGAGAAACATTGATGTGAGAGAGAAACATCGATTAGCTGCCTCCTGTATGTACTCTGAATAGGGATCTAACTGAATGTGGGTATGTGATCTGACCAGGAATCAAATTCATCACCTTTTGGTGTATGGGATGACTCTCCAGCCAACTGAGCCACACTGATCAGGGTAACATTCCTTCTTATAGGCTTTAAAAATGAATAATTTTAGAGTATGTCATTAAAAAGGCTTTTCACTGAAGTTACATTAATGCATATTAATACAGCCAGATTATTTAGCTCATTTATAAAATTAGGGTGACTTGGTGTTTTGTTTTGTGTTTTTTAGAGAAAAGGCTATTCCAGGTAAGTTTAAAAAATAAGTGACAGGTCACTGAAAATAAGATCAGTGAGTGCTTCCAAAGGCGAAGCAATGGTTTCAGTAGAAATTGCTGCTTTGTAGGAAGTTTGAATAGTGTGTTGATAATGTTTTCCTTTTTGTTTTTGCTTGCTAAGAAGCAATGCTCTCTAAGTGATATGGTCACCCTCTCTCCTTTGATCTCTTCTGTATCATGTTGGAATAAAAGCATAGCATAAATCAGTATCTGTAGTATCTTGAAATCCTGTCATTTGGGATGGATAATTAAAAATGTCATTTGTATTTAATAATTTAACATATACAGATGGATCTGAATTTTAATTTTAAACATCATTTTGCTGCGTCCTTTCTGTTACTTCTTTATTGTACAATTTTATGGATTTATTTTCTTAAGATGATAGTATTCTAAAGTAGTAACTCTGTCTTTCAGCTGTATTTTGGGAACGTTGCAATGAATTACAGGACATTGAGAAAATTATGGCTCAAATTGAACGCGGTGAAGCAAGAATTCAACGGAGAATCAGTATCAAGAAAGCCCTGGATGCCAAAGTACTATATTTCATAATTGTAACATTATTATTAGACTAGAGGCCTAGTGCACAAAATTTGTGCACTGGGGAGGAGGGGTCCCTCAGCCTGGCCTGCACCCTCTTGCAGTCCAGGACCCCTCAGGAGATGTCTGCCTGCTGGCATAGGCCTGCTCCCCTAAGCCAGCAGGTGGAAATCCCCCTTGCTCCTTACCGCCCACGTGCTTGCTGCTCCTTACCGCTCGGCTCACTGCTCCTTAGCACTGCCGCAGAGGTGGGAGAGGCTCCTGCCACCACTGCTACATTCACCAGCTGTGAGCCTGGCTTCTTGCTGAGTGGCGTTCCCCCTGTGGTAGTGCACTGACCACCAGAGGGCAGCTCCTGCATTGAACATCTGCCCCCTGGTGGTCAGTGTGCATCATAGTAACCAGCCATTCTGGTTGTTCCACCATATCGGTTGCTTAGGCTTTTATTATATAGACTAGAGTCCCAGTGCACGAAATTCGTGCATTGGAGGGGGGGGTCCCTCAGTCTGGCCTGTGTCCTCTCGCAATACCACAAATGTGCAAGCCAGAATCCATGCATGTCATCGCTGCATCATCCTGTTTTTTTTTGTGTTAGAGTAGCCTTGCCAGGTTTTAATTTTTAAATCTAAGAGACTGTTCAATATATAGGGTAGGGTCCCTAGGCCTGGCCGGCGATCAGGGGTGACCAGTGGGCAGGGCAGTCGGGGGGCTCCTGCTGTCACCCACCTTGGCTGATGGCCTGGTGCCGCCTGCTGGCAGGCCCTGCCCCCCGATCACCATCACCGGTTGCCCCCGTTGTGGTCAGTGTCATAGTGACTGGTCGTTCCACCGTTCGGTAGATTTCCATATTAGGGTTTTATTATATAGGATTATTTTAACTAATATGGTTACTAGCTTTGACTTATTGCACATTTATTTGAAACACTACTTTGTTTAAATCCACAGATTGCAAGATACAAGGCTCCATTTCATCAGTTACGTATTCAGTATGGAACCAGCAAAGGAAAAAACTATACTGAGGAAGAAGATAGATTCTTGATTTGTATGTTACACAAAATGGGCTTTGATAGAGAAAATGTGTATGAAGAATTAAGACAGTGCGTACGGAATGCTCCTCAGTTTAGATTTGACTGGTTTATCAAGTCTAGAACTGCCATGGTATGTATTCCTTTCTTACTTCTTTTAACTTTTATTTTGAAATTTTCAAATATTATATATTCTTCACTTAGATTCTATAGTTGCTAACATTTGCCACATTGACTTTCTCCCCCACCCATATATGCATGTATATACTTATACATATATACTTACTATATATATATATATAATCTATATTTTGCATTCAGAAATACATATCTTTATTTTATATTTATAAATATACATATCTATACTTCTGAACATTTGAAAGTAAGTTGCACACATCATTAGTGTTCACCTGTAAATACCTCAGCATTTATCTAAAACCAAGAACATTTTCCTGCATAACCACAATATCTTGATCCTACCTGAAAATGTTAACATTGATTCAATAATGTTATCCAGTATACAGTTCATGTACAAAATGCACAAAATTTCCAGTTGTCCTAAAAGTGTTTTTCATAGCTGTTATTTAAATTTGATGATCCAGTCAAAGTTCAAACATTAAATTTGGCTGTTGAGTCTCTTCAGTCTCTCTCTCTCTCTCTTTCTCTCTTCTTACCAGAGGATATATTTTTATCACTTTTAGAGAGAGAAGAAGGGAGAGGAAGAGGAGGGATGGAGAGATAGAGAGAGGGAGGGAAGATGGGAAGAAGAGAGGGAGGGAGGGAGGAAGGGAGGGAAGGAGGGAATGGATTGTTGCCTACGTGGATTCTTTATAAAATTATGATGAGAAAAGAATAATTAAGTAGAAGAGATATTTTTATTTTAGCTACTTATAATTTATTCTGGTACTTTCTAATCTGAATTGTGTTTTTGTTAAATTCTAGTGCTGCTTAGCAGTGTTCTGATGATATTGAAATAAATGCAACACATTTTTAATGGCGACATCATCAATTTTTTGAAAGCTGAAGTAATTAAAACAAAAGTAGCTTTTATACAGCCTAAAAATTAAAAGTAACCAGAAACTAACAATCCAAATATTGAACATTTTTTTCTTAAGTGGTTGCTATCTACTATAAATGTTTTCTTGGCCAAAGCTTCCTAGGGGTGCAAAGATTTTATTTGATTTTGTATTTCAGTTCAAGTTGAATAATAAGAAAAGAAAAAAAACTGAGTTGTCATACTGAAGATGCTAATTTTGGCAGATGCTTTAAAGATCAGATATTTCATAAAACTTTATCAAAAATGTAGAGTGTTCTCTTGGATTGTTATTAGAATGTTCCTATCAAGTTTATGGAATATGCAATACTGGGAGAGCTAGCACATTCTTTGGATAAAGCCAGGATCCAAAAGAAACTAGAGAAATTGGAATGATGGATCTGTTGGATCTTACAACATAACACTTAATAGGAATAAATGTAAAGTGCTATACTTGTTCGAAAGAATATGAAGAGGTGTATCCCTATATAAAAACCTAAGTGACCAAATGACCGAAGGACTGGTCAAGCAGTCACTATGACTCACTGACCACCAGGGGGCAGACGCTCATTGCAGGAGCTGCTCCCTGGTGGTGAGTGTGCCCCCACAGCCAACCTCCCATGGCCAGCCAAACTCCCACGGTCCCTCCCCCTAGCCAGCTGGCCCAATCAGCCCCGAGCAGGACTGGGTGAGACAGTCCTGAATGCCCAGATTGCCAGCCAGGCTGAGGGACCCCACCTGTGCATGAATTTGTGCACCGGGCCTCTAGTATGTTAATAAGTTGTAGTAGAAAGTACTGGGAAGAGAATAAAAAAATTAATTGATAGCATGAAGGGCTAAGTTTGGATGTAGGGAAGAGTTGTTTGATAGGGTTCTTTGGATAATTGACATAATCATTGAAGAACACTGTAGAATAATTTGTCTATTAGATTTCAAAATGAGATTTTATTTTGATTGTCTGAAGGCTTTGACAGTGAGCTTCTTGGCCTTTTAAGGTGCCTTCTAGCTTAGTACATCTATGACCATGATTTGCAGAGAACTCCTTTCAAGCATTTTTTCAGTTATAATGGGCATATAACATTAGTTTCAGGTATACAGTGTAATAATTTGATATTTGTATACACTGCCAAATGATCACCACAATAAGTCTAGTTACATTTGTCTTCAAATAGAGTTAGAAAGAAATTTTTTTTCTTGTGGTGAGAACTTTTAGGATTTAATCTCTTGGCAACTTTTAAGTATGCATTACATTATTATTATTTTAAAGATTTTTAAAATTGATTTTTATACAGAGGAAGGGAGAGGGAGAGAGAAATATCAGTTGACTGCCTCCTGAAGGCTCCCTACTGGGGATTGAGCCCACAACACGGGCATGTGCCCCAACTGGGAATGGAACCAGCGACCCTTTGGTGCATAGGACGACACCTAACCAACTGAACCACACTAGCCAGGGCTATAATATTATTGACTGTAGTCACTATGCTGTACATTACATCTCCATGGCCTGTATGTTTTATAATTGGAAATTTGTACCTCTTGTATTTAACATTTTAGCCATTGGAGGTTTATGCATTTAACTATTTAATTTAGAGCAGCATCAACAACTTGTAAAAGACAAATGCCTACCTATATTTTTTGGTGAATCATTATATATCATGTATGCCCTTTTATATGGTGGAACTTTTGATGAATTTTCAAATATTATTTCAGTGATATTTTACTAATTTTTAAAAGGGTTGAGAGTTTAATGCTGTTTTCAGTTTCTGGAATCATTAAACAAAATCAGTAGGATGAAATAGATTTAGAAGTGCAAGGAAAAGCTTATATTATTTGTAATATGAACATGCCTGTAGAACTATATAAACTTATTTCATTTTCCAAGAATAAACCAAGTATATTATTAACAACCACTAGATGTCCCTGAAATCCCTTGTAAAGAATCCTTTTCCTCCATCTTCTTTCTACATTTACCTGTTTCTTTACCAAGATATTTAAATCTCTAATGTGTGTTTTCAAAAGAGCAGATATTAACTACATAGCTAATGAACAATGAAACCTTCATGTTGTCTTTTGAAAATTAAGACATCTCTGTCCTTAATTACCTTCTAGAAGGTGCAATTTATGATTTCTAACAAATCTTTAAAAATATGTAATAGTTTATTTCATATTTAAGTATTGTAATACAAAGTGTTCTGTTTGTTAACTTTTCTGTCATATTGTTTTTATTTTCCTCCTGGGTAATGGATTAATTTTGCTTATATATCTGGAATTAGAGTACAAGTAGTATATTTTAAAATATATTTAGACCGTCTTTTTGGGAATATTTTATGATAATATCAGTCATTAGGGAAGTGAAATAAGTCAGTCAAATACCATATGATTTCATTTATATGTGGAATCTAAAAAAACAATGTAAACAAACAAAACAAACAGACTCATACATACAGAGAATAGACCTATGGTTGCCAGAGTGGAGAGGAGTTGGAGGACTAGGTGAAAACTTTAAAGGGTTTGAGAAGTACAGGTTGGTAGTTACAAATAGTCATGGGAATGTAAAGTACAACATAGGGAATATAGTCAATAATATCGTAATAATTGTGTATGGTACGAGGTAGGTACTGGAAATATGGGGAGGAACACTTACTTAACTATGATTATCTAACTGCTATGCTGTACACCTGAAACTAATACAAAATAATATTGAATGTAAACCATAATTGAAAAAAATTAAAATAAAACACAAAGAAATAGTTTATTAATATTCCTAGATGATCTCTTTGCCCTATCATTTTAAATAATTGTTCTTGTATAGTGAATCACATTCACAACCTTGGAAGATTGAAAAAGGCAGTTGTGATTTCCAAAGTTAAAATAATTTGTTTCATTGAAAAATCCCATCTTAGAAATACAGAAGATGTAATTAGATTCATTATGTGTGTCATTGTGTTCCAATTAAAATCTTATTAATGTTTAAACTTTAAACTTAGCTTACTATAGAAGCTATCTTTAAAAACATAATCTTGCTTAAAGATGTCTTTCTTTTCTCCCAGAGATACCAATAAATAGGATGGAAATGCTTAGAAAAAAAGTAGAAACTTTGGTAGTCATATTTTATTCTGAGATCTCAAAATACTGAATTAATGGCTTCTGACTTAAATAACAGTCTTATAGTGCTTAAAGTCATGAACCTCCTCTTCTGAATATGCCTCACTTTGAAAGCCTTCAGCTAAAGGTTGAAGATTTCTTTGAGGCTCTCCTCCATTTAAAAATTCTTGCTCTACAAAAGGAAAAAAAAAAAGAATTTTAGTTTCATTTCTCTGTGTTAAAAAGATTGTGATTTCTTTCTTCAAAAACTTCTGTGTTCTTTCAGTAACCAAAGCCTATTGAACTATATAAACAAGTAGGAAGGATACGATCAATTTAGATTTTAAAACTCAGAGCATATGAATAGCCCTACCATTTCCCTCCTAAGAAAAATATCTTAAAATGGGGTCTTAGTCTTAGGGCATTCAAAGACTTTTACCAAATGACTATAAAAAATGATACTTCATATTTGATAGTACCTTTTATATAATGCTTGCCAAAATCTTTATCACTATTAGCTCATTAATTTTCTTGTCATTCCTTTTAGGGAATAGATGTCAGGGTACTATTTCCATTCATTTAGTGATAGACCAATGTGACTTGGAGGTTTGAGGAGAATATGAGAGGTCCAAAAGATCCAGCACATTAGTCAGTTTACTGGAAAGGACATATGAAAAGTACCCAAAGCTTAATCAGTACATTTTTGGATCTGCTTAGATCCTTTTAAGTACTTAAAGGAGAAAAGCAGAATTTAACTCTCTAAGATAAATAATATTTCTTGATATAACCATTTATTGTATCCTTTGCAGGGTTGCTTTTACTCTTAATTTTAGTAAAAAAAAAAAAAAAAAGAAGAAGAAGAAGAAGAATTCTTGCCTTTTAACTTCTGGGGAAAATTTTTCTTTCCTCTCCCAGATAAAGGAGCTATGTGCTTATTACCTGTGGCCATGTGCCTTGGAGTTGAATCAAAGTATTAGTAATTAGTTATTACAATTACCGTGCCTTTTGTAGTAGTTTAAATGATTTTTTTTCTGACAGCCTCTCAGAGAATCACACACTGTTGTATACAATGTAATAAAAATTTCATGATATTACTGTTTGTTTTTAAATCAACTTATTATTAATGAAAGTGTTCCTTATTTAAAATAAAAAAATGAAATTCCTCATGAGAATTGTAGGAGAAAATGTTTTTTAGAAAATATCACTATAGCCTTTTATTAGCTTGCTTCCCTATTTTATAGATTTATCAGTGATAGTGTTAATTAGGTTATTAGTTCATCATAGAGAAAGATTTTCTTTATAGGTACTATACTTCAGAAAAATAAAAGTCAAATTTGAAAATTTCCTACTTATTCTAGAGTCACAGTAATTACTTTTGTTTGTTGCTTATGCAGCATGGTCTAGAAAATTTCATGAAGCAGGCCAATCACAATTTTTTATTTTACATGTTAGTAGTTAATTATATGATAACAGCTAACATTGATATTTTAGACTATTACATTATTAATGAAATGTGAGAAATATGAATTAATACATTATTGATAAAACTGGTTAACTGTAAAATGTATTATTGGGTTCTTCCTGACTATAGAATTATTAAAATATTTAAAATGCAATATAGTTATGCTCATAGAGATATATTATTAACTCATGCACTTAAAAGCTGAAACTGTCCCTTTCCAGCCTCAATTTTGAAAAGGTTCTATGTAGAGATATGCACAGAGGAGGTAGTGTTTGACTTTGCCTTGAGTTTTAGGCCCGAGGAATAGCTTCATAGAAGAGGTCCTTCTTGGAACCAAGTCTTAAAAAACTAAAAGTAGTTGGCCATGGGACTACATTCAAAGTTGTGGAAACTTCATGGGCAGAGGTATAAACAAGCCAAGCATATTCAGAAACTGCAAGTAGGTTGATATGGTAGGGTGTAAGCAGGGAAGTGCTGGGAAATAAGGAAATAACTGTCTGCTATATTGAAGTCTTTGGTCTTTAGTCTATAGGAAAGTGGGGAGTCATTGGAAGATTTTAACAGGTCAGTGACATGATCAGATTTACATTTTAGAAATACTGTTTTGTGCAAGTGGCCAAATGTCTACCTCACCTACCAACTATAGGCTGATAATCTCCAAATTTATATCTCTATCTTTTCTCTATTCCTCATCTTTTTTTTCTTCCCTTAGCTAATGTATCACCATCTGCCCTAGATGCATTTTGTACTACTGTTCTCTTAATTTTTAATTGCAACCGGTTATATCTAAAGGGACCAGCATAATAACTTGCACAAAGTAGGTGTAGATGAGCTTGGAACTTTTGTACTTAAGTTTGCTTCTATCTCATAGACACCTGCAGTTGGAGCAGATTTGGATAAAATGTGAAGAAATGTACCAGTGGGGTTGAGTTCTTTTATTTTCATTTACCTTTTTCTAATCCTAGACTTTATTAGGCTCTCATCCCTGTAGCTTTTATTTATTCACTAGAGGCCCAGTGCACGAATCTGTGCACCAGTGGGGTCCCTTGGCCTTGTCTGCGGGATCGGTCCAAAACCAGCTCTCCAACATCCCCCAATGGTCCCAGATTGTGAGAGGGTGCAAGACAGGGCCAGGGACTCCACCAGTACATGATCAGGGCTGGGGTGAGATGTGGGAGGTTGGCCAGCCAGAGAGGGACCGCAGGAGGGCTCCAGGGTGTGTCTGGCCCATCTTGCTCAGTCCCAATCAGCCTGACCCCAGCAGCAAGCTAACTTACTGATTGGAGCATCTGCCTCCTAGTGGTCAGTGCACATCACAGCGAGCAGTTGAGTGCCCTTAGCATATCATTACCATATTATACTTTGATTGGTTGAAGAGCTGACCGGACACTTAGCATATTAGGTGTTTATTATATAGGATAAGTTTGAATAGTCAGTTGTAAATAGCATGTGTTTTATTAGTAACTACAGTGTTTGATTTAAGGTAGAATTGTCCTAAAAATCTGCAATACAATAAATGCACTAACAGGAGACTGTTTTAGGTGTTTATACTTATGTGTTACCTTGTGAGGAGGTGATGTAACATTTTATAAGTTACTAGAGGCCTGGTGCACAAAATTCGTCTGCCAGCAGTTGGACATCCTTAACACTGCTACAGAGGCGGGAGAGGCTCCCACCACTGCCGCTGCATTCACCAGCTATGAGCCTCTCTCAGGGCTTCTGGCTGAGCGGTGCTCCCCATGTGGGGGTGCACTGACCACTGGGGGGCTGCTCCTGCATTGAGCGTCTTCCACCTCATGGTCAGTGTGCATCATAGCGACCGATCATTCCGCTGTTCAGTAGATTTGCATATTAGGGTTTTATTATATAGGATACTTAGCGGAAGACCCACACATTCAAAAATGCTAAATATATACTTTTATTGACTTCTGAGAGGAAGGGAGAGGGAGAGACAAATAGAAACATCAATGATGAGAATCCTTGATTAGCTGCCCCCTACTGGGGATTGTGCCCACAACCCAGGCATGTGGTGTTTAAGCAGCAGCAGTTAAGTAAAAGTATCATAACATTTGATACTTGTTTTTTAAAAATGTATGATATATTTATTAGAATATTAATTCTCATTTAACTGGCAGTGTGCTTGGGCCCTGAGATTCTAGTATAGAATGTGATTGCTTTTTGTTGTTATGATAGAGGTTCCAAGGTGACAAAGGACCTGGGAAATATACCACACAATTTATAGTTCAAGGTATTGATTTCGTTGGTAAAGTATAGGGAGTTTATGAAAGAGCAAAGGTGAAAACCTACTGATTTTGTTTTACTAAGAACTGTAGAAAAAAATTATGGCTTTATAGGACTACCTAAAACTTTAGAGACACAAATGTGAAGTGCAATTTATTTTTTTCCCTTCCTTATTCACCTGCTTTTGACTTTGAACCATAATGGGCATGAACCTTCTGTCATTTAGACGTAGGTAGGGCTAGTGTCTAGGATTTTAGTACATAGGAATGTGATGTGGAGCTTCTTTAGTCTCTCTCAATAAGTCACTTCAAGACTACTGATGCTTTCTGTGCCTTTTGAATTGATGCTTTGAAGCTGAGTATTGGGGAAAATGATATTTGAACTTGGTGCCCAGGATGACTGATGTTTACCACACACTAAGGAGCAGTGCTGTTCACTGCAAACATTCCATCATTTATTACATAAAGGTAGAGATACATATCTTAGTATTTAAAAGTTGAAACTCGGGTGACTTTATAGTGAGTAAGATCATAATTAAAGGCGTGGAAAGCTAAGGCAGTAAAATTTGTTTAAGTAAATTTAAATTCCGTAGTTTTAAATGGGTTGGCAAATTGTGCTCACCACATGTTTTTGTATGGCCTGCAAGCCAAGAATGATTTCTATATTTTCAAATGGTTGAAATAAAACCAAGAGAATACTGTTTTGTGACATGTGAAAATAAATACAAAATTCAGATTTTAATATCTGTAAGTAAGATTTTATTGGAACACAGCCACACTCCATTTATATACTGTCTACTGCTGCTTTTTTCCTATATGGCAGAGCTGAATAGCTGTGACAGAGACCATGTGGTTACAAAGCTGAAAATATTTACTATCTGGCTGTTCTCAGAAAAGATGTGCTGACCTCTGTTTCAAATATTTTTTATTGATTTCAGAGAGGAAGGGTGAGGGAGAGAGAGAGAGAAACATCAATGATGAGAATCATTGGTTGGCTGCCTCCTGCATGCCCCACACTGGGGATTGAGTTTGCAACCCGGGCATGTGCCCTTACTAAATGAGGGGTGTTTGGGGGTTGTATTGGTGATAGTGATGGAAACATGATAGCTGCTTTGTAATATTTGAAATATTGTCATGCAGACAAGGAAATCAGGTTGTTTTCTATAACTATAAAAATTAGATGTAGCCCAACCAGTGTGGGTCAGTGGATTGAGCGTCATCCCAAGCACCAAGAGGTCACCTGTTTGATTCCCGGTCAGGGCACATGCCTGGAATGCAAACAAGATTTCCGGTAGGGGGTGTGCAGGAGGCAGCTGATTGATGTTTCTCTCACATCAATGTTTCTCTCTCTCCCTTTTCTTTTCTCTCTCTCAAGTCAATAAAATCATATTTTAAAAAATTCTACCTAGAACTAATTGTTGGAAACTGATTGTAGCTGTTGGAAACTGATTGTAGCAAATTGTAATGTTGCATGGGGACATTTTAAACTTGTCGAAAGGTGAAATAGAGAGCCTTGGGAGGTAGAGAGGACCCTATCATTGGAAGAATTCAGACATGCTGGACAACTAATTAACAAGGGCCTAATAGAAGGGATTCAAGCATCAACTTCAATGGTTTTTAAAGGCCCTTTCTAACCTTGAAAGTGTATAGTTTTATGAACTCTTACTATTGAGAATCTGTATCCAGGAAAGAATTCAAGTACCAAAAATCACCTTTGATTATATAACTCCTCCAGCTCAAAAATCATGAATGAGATCCTTTTGTCAACGGAATTAAGTCAAATTCCTTAGTTATTTGTTCTTAGTTTCTAGTTGTTGTTTTTTTGTACTTTGATCCAAACTTAACCTTATTCATCATTCTTACCCTGCACAGCATTTCCCTAGTTAATTTTTACCAAACATTGTTCTACGATATGCAGATAGATGATATGCAGGACAAGGGTTCTGTGTTCAAATAGATTTGGGAAATTCTGATACTGAATCCTTCCCTGGATGCTTCCAATCTACATTAGAATGTGAAATACCCAGAGAAATCCTGCCATGAAGAAATTTGTTTAACCTTTTTAAAATCCAGCATTCCCACATATGCGTGAACATAAAGTACTTTCTTCTTTTGCCACAGTTATTAACATTGCAGAACAGTCTTCCATTTGTCACTTTCCTGTTGTATTTATTGGTTTAGCATCTCCTCTCTTCCTCTCATATGCTATTTTTCTCCCTGCAACTTCATTCCTAAATTCAGCATGGGGAAATGATGAGAGAAAGAGATAAGTAGACTATAGAACTGTAGAAACCACCCCCTGTAACCCCAGGAAAATGGGAAGATAAAGAGTTATAAAAATGTAGTAAAATATATAAATGAAAGGATAATGATATATGATGAAAGTGCTTTTGACATCATGAAATTTCTCATAGTCATTTAAAAAGTACAA
>NW_006284344.1:419319-430878 GCF_000327345.1 Myotis davidii
GCCTTTCTCCGTAATTTTTGGTTTTAGCTAGTGATCTATTTATGATACCATCTGTTTAGTTAGGTAGTCTTTAAGAGTGTGAATAAAAAATGGGGTTGAGTCCTGGCCATTGTGGCTCAATTGGTTGGGTGTTGTCCAATGTACCAAAAGGTTGCTCATTACATTCCTGGTCAGAGCACATGCATGGGGTTGCAGGCTCAATCCTCGGTAGGGGGCATATAGGAGGCAGCTAATTGATGTTTCTCTCTCCTTCTCTCACATTGATATTTCTCTCTCCTTCTCCCTTCCTCTCTTTCTAAAAAAATTAAAAATATGGAGTTGGTATATCTAGAGAAAGTGTCAGTACCTATGCTAGTAAAGCAACATTCATCCTTTCCCATTCCTTGGTGTGTTTATCTAGTGAGTTAGGTTATTTTTCTGTTTGGAGTAGTTAGTGACAAGTTAAAAGGAATGAAGGTAAGAAATTATACAGTCTATTTATAATCACTTTTATATATATTACTTCTCTGCATATGAGACTGTGTCAAAAGTATTATTTTTTTCCTGAATCACACATACAAACCACGAATATGTATCCAAAGATATCTGCAGTCACAGACAACTATTACTTACTGAGAATAATAATAGCCAGAGGGTATAGCTTAATGATTCAAGAATGAGATTCAAATAAAGACTCCATCTAGTCTCCCTAGAAACCAACAATCAAATCTCATCAGGGTCAACTTAGCCCTTTCTATAATAGATAAATTGAATAACATGCTGTTTAATTTGTATGTGTGTTATTGAATGAAGCTATGAAGAGTATTTAGTTTGCATATTAAAGATACCAGTATTGTTTTGGTAAGTAAGGAAAATTTCAGTGTTACTTTTCCTAAATTATTTAACCTTGGGTAATTGAATATGTACAAGAGACTTGAATGTACCAGTGTTTGTAAGGTTATTTATAACAGTTAAACAATATCTTGTCAATGAGGAATTTTTCTGTCTAGACTATCTTTGGTTTTCTGCTTCCTTTTGGGCTTGAATTTTAGAGTAAAAAATGCTTGGATAGTTGACAATATTTTTGTTATGTAACATTTTCTATGTTGTATGCCATATTTCTGGCTTTTATTTGGACAGATAAAACTGTCTTCAAAAAACCATTTTCCATTTCTTAAAAATGTTACAGATTACCAAACACCTAAAAGTTCATTGCAGAAAACTTGGAAAATACAGACTAGTATAAAGAAGAGAATATGTTACCATTGGTCCCACTCTCAGAGATACCTGCTGTTAACCATTAGTAATATTGTAGATAATCTCTCAGCTATTTCTCTGTATATGTGTATATAAGATGCATTTGTGTATTTCCAAATTACCAAAAATTTAGTCCCCAGTATTTTCCTGCTAAAATAACACTGCTGTAAACATTCTTCTGTAGTAAATCTTTATATATAGGTGTCCCAAAATTCACGCAAGATTTGCAATTGATAGAAAACACAGGTTTATCATTAAAAACTGTAAATTTTTTATTGATTCATAAAGGACACAGTCTAGGGTTTATGGATGGAATAGCCCATCGGGTCCATGGCCTCCCCGGCTCAGGCCCTATATATTTCTTATTTCCTTACATTAAGTTTCTAGGAGTGGAATTGCTAGTTCAAAATACGACATTTTTAAGATGCTTTATTGATATTCCCAAATTGCTTTCTAGAAAGGTAATGTGTTAGTCTGCAGGTGGTTTAAAGAGAAATTTCTCACTGTTTTGGAGACTGGGAGTCCAAGACCAAGGTGCTAGCAGGGTCAGTTTCTGGTGAGACCTTTATCCCTGACCTGTAGATGGCACCTTCTCATTGTGTTCTCTCATGGTCCTTTCTTTGTTGGAGTGTAAAGCGAGAGAGATCTCTGGGCATCACTTTCTGGTTTTGTAAAAACACAAGTCCTCATCTTCATGACCTCATTTAACTAACCTAAATTACCTCCTCTGGGTCCTACCTCCAGTCACAATGTGGAGGTGCTAACTTCAACGTATGAATTTTGAGGGTTCACAATTCAGTTCATAACATTGGCATCTCATCATCAGTGAATTATAGAGTTCTCATTTCACCATCTTACTGCTGACACTGGATACACATACCACATACATATGTACATACATATTGCAAATTTAATAAAGATGATATTGTTTTACTTTGCATTTCTTTGCATTTAGTGAAAAATCAAAAATATTTGGACATTTTAATTTTTAGGAGTTTTCTATTGTATTTTGACCATATTTTTGGTTGGAGTTTTAATTGTCCATAAACATTTTCATTTGAACATTTAGCTATTTTGTATTTTATCAGGCATTTTTGCTTATACAGGAAAGGAATCATATTTTAAAATATTACTTATTTTTTAATATCAAACTATTATTTACCTTTAAAATACAGCAAAGTATACAGGATTAACGTATATGAATGTCTATATTAATGAATCATATGTTTGGTACTCACCATACATTCATAAAAACTGTTTATAGTCAGATGCATTGATTTGCTGGCAGTGAAATATAGGTAGTGGCAAAGTGAATGCAGAATCTTTTCAGCTATTGTTTGCTCCAAATTAACAAATATAGCAGTGTTTCCCTAGATGTGTTCCTCAGAACTCTGATCCCACAAGATGTTCTGTGAGAAGAGAGTTCTGTTGGTTGAATAGCTTTGGGAACTACTTGCATCCTACATCTCTCACCTAGTGGCTGACAGTGCTCATTGGAAACTTGACCACTGTGAGAAGCCCTGTATGACAGCAGTCTGTTTCAGTTTTGTAAACTGACTACTTGCAAAACTTATTCTGGCAATAAGATATTCCCTTTTTTTGTTTATGTGATTTTAGCTTTTTATTTAGAAATATTTATAGATTCACAGGAAGTTGTAAAGAAATGTACAGGAGGTCCCATGCACCCTTCACCTAGTCTTCCCAAATTGATATGATGATACCATCTTGCATAACTATAGTAAAATGTCATGACCAGGGAATTGACATTAGTACAATCCACAGTGCTTATTCAGATTTCATCAGTTATACATGGCTCTTGTGTGTGTGTGCTCACGCATGTGAATGTAGATCAGTGCAATTTTTATCACATGTAGATTCATGTAATCAGCACCACTGTAGACTCCCTCATGCTAGCTTTTTATAGCCACTCCCACTATCCCTCCTTTCCATAGCACCTGGAAACCATTGATATGTTCTCTATTTCTAAACTGTCATTTCAAGAATGTTACATATTCTTTGCTTGCTCTCTTCCTGAACAATAAAAAAATTCTCTAAAAAATGTTATATAAGTGGAATATGTATGTAACCTTTTGAGGTCGACTTTTTTCATTCAGAATAATTCTCTTTAGGTTCATCTAGATTGTTGTATGTACCAAGACTTAACTTCCTTTCCATTGTTGAGTAGTATTTCATGGTACAAATGCACCAAAGTTTTTTTTTTGCCCAGTTACCCATTGAATGACATTTACCTCTTCCCCATATTTTTGGTGGAATGTATTAATATCCTGTATAGATATTGTTCTGAAGAATACTAACTTTAGAAATCTGTACCACAGAAATGATACAGCTAAAGAATTATCACTAATGAGTATTCCTGGGTTACAGAAATTTAAAATTATTAACTGTTTGGTTTAGGAGTTCCAGAGACGCTGTAATACTCTGATTTCATTGATTGAGAAAGAAAATATGGAAATTGAGGAAAGAGAGAGAGCAGAAAAGAAGAAACGCACAACTAAAACTCCAATGGTAAAATTTTCAGCATTTTCCTAATTTTTAGGTAGATCCCATTTTTTTTTACATAATTAAATGCCTATACTATGTTTAATGCCATAGTGATACCAATTATAAAAACTGGTTTTATGAATTGCTAATTTGTTTTTGATAGAAAAAGAATTACACTGCAACTACTGTTTCTTATTTGTTTATAGACCATATGGTTAGGAACTCCCTACCTAGTAACAGGGCTCTATTTTAAAAAATTCTTCATGACTTTAAGCAAAAATATAGTGCAAGTAAAATCCTTCAAATTGAGACTAGAGTTGTTGGTGGGAGTTGGAGAAGGGGTATGGGATGGGGCTGAAATTGAAACAGGGAGTTCTGATTTGAGCAAATAAATTTTCTTTGTGGAACTATGAGTGAAAATTAGAACTTTGAGCAGATAGTAAAGCTTTACTTGGTTTACTTGCTAATAAATTAACTGTTGAATAATAAGATGACTTGATTTTAATCCAGTCAGGTTGCCTTGTATAGTTACAATTTAAAATAGTCTTAAATGGGTCATGTTATTTGAGTGTGGTTATGTAAACTACCATATTTCAGCAAGCCTGGATGCCTTCTACTCTAAGACACAGCATTATTTTGTGTACCACTGAGAAAAACTGTTGCCAAGTAACTATAACTTGTCACCAATTGTAAGATGCATCCTGATTTCAGAGATGCTAACGTGGGAAAGAAATGTGCATCATAAAATACATGAAATGTGGTATTTTAATATCTTACCATATAGTTTTTATAAATAATTCACTCATAAATAACATTTTGCCCAGAAAACTTTCAGTATTAAGTAGTTAACATAAGAGTACATTCATAGTACCATGTGTAACTAGTCACTTGATGACTATTTTTTATGCGTATTTTATGTCTTTTTTTTTAAAAAAAAGAAACATATTTGAGGGTTATTTTACATTGGGTTATATAGTTTGTTGGGCTATTTAGAACATTAATTGTGAATAACATTTAAGTGAATATTCATGTTAAAATTTTTTTTAATGCATTTACATCCTAGATTTAACATTGTTGGGCCATTTAAAAATATCCATATTGGAGCAGAACATTAAATCTGTTTCCATTTTAGTCACAGAAAAGAAAAGCAGAGTCAGCTACTGAGAGCTCTGGAAAGAAGGATGTCAAGAAGGTGAAATCCTAAAGCCTAGAAATAAAGTTTTAAATGGGAAACTGCTATTTTCTTGTTCCCATCTTCAAATGCTAATTGCCAGTTCCAGTGTATTCATGGTACTCTAAGAAAAATCTTTTTCATTTTGATTTCGTGCATATTTTATATATTTTACAATGCTTTCTACTTGAAATGTGTAGCTTTATATTTTATGCATTCTAGTATTTTGTGTACTGTATTTCGTGCATTTCATGTCTTCATCAAATCCTCTCAGTCCTTGTTCTTTTGAAGCTTGTGCTGAGGTTTTAGCTTTTCTATGTTTTATATGCCGCTGCTTTGAAAGAAAACCTAGATTCTATAGCTGTATTATTGTTGTTTCATACTTTAAATTTATATGGCTGTGGAAAAAAGAATTAAAATGATTTGAGGAGAAAGACTTTTTCACTTCTTTGTTGCTTTCTTTTCTATTGAGTATGGGATTGTTGTATTACTGCATACTGTGATTAGCATAAGTATTTCTTTGAGGTCATCTAAATATTTTTTCCTAAAGGAATCAAGGGTGAGAACAGAAAAATATTAAAAAGCTAATATTTGATACTGTGCTTGCTGTCAGTATGAATCACATTTAAATTATTCTCTAAGTATTCAAGTGGGAAAATATAATAAAGAAATGTCTATACGAAATTTAATTATTTCCTGTTTTTTTGTGCAGTACAAAATATTTGTGCTTACTGAATTGTATTGCTCACTACTATGTATTTGGTTGAAAGTTAAAGCTTTGCTTGCTGACTTGTGTGCGATTTTATGTCCAGTAGAGCCAGTTCAGAGGATTATGGGTTTAACATGCAGATTTATTAACGACTAAGTTAAGTGTGTGAAATAAGCCCTATGCATGCAGGAGAAGGGGGCTGTCTTCTATAGGTATACAATTGTGTTCAGATAACAATCTCAAAGTGTCAGAAGTTTTACACACCAAGAGTTTATTTCTTGCTCATATCACAGTCCCATTGCTGGGGAGAGGGATGTGAGAATTGGAGGGGATCTGCTCCACCCAGACACTCCACTATTTTGTAGCTGCACCATCGGGACATGTAGCTTGTTCAACTGATGCTGTAGGAGAAAAAGAGATGCTGGATAATTTCATGTAGGAACTTTATTGACTCAGCCAGAAGTGATACATGTCACATCCACTTATATTTCATTGTCCAGACCTAGTCATGTGGTCCCATGTATGTGCAAGTGGGCTGGCAAATATAGGGGGGCAAATTAGAATGCTTTACATTATTTCCTCTGCTATTTGGGCTCTCTGTTCAGGAAAGAACTTGGGTCTGTCACATGAAACTGCTAGAGTGCAATTAATCAAAGTCAAAGTTAGTTTATAAGGAAACAGGTAAAAATGGATCAGAATCTAATGTGAAACACACAACGAATAAGAAAATCTGGGAATACGGGACAGTGGTGTTATTAAAAAAACAAGGTTTGGACCAATAAAGAATTACTCCCTCCCCTATTAAGATCTTTTGCATTTCCTATCAAATTCTTTGTAGTGTCCTCAATCTTCTCATAGAGATTCTGAAACAATGCTGCAATGTACATAGGGGTGCATATTTTTTGCAAACAAATGTTTTCAAATGTTTTGTATAGATACACAGAAGAGGGATTCTAGGTCATGTGATAGCTCTCAATTTTTTGAGGAACATCCATACTGTTTTCCATAGTGGCTGTACAATTTACATTCCCCCCAACAGTGAATGAGGGTTCCCTTTAGCATTTCTTTTCTTAAGGTGGAATGAAGATGGAGGGTGGGAGCAGGTACAAATCTTGGGTAGGAGTGCAAGCCAGCATCTTTCACATCCTCAATCTTCTCATAGAGGTTCTGAAACAAGAATACTTCTAGAGTGACAGCACATTATCTGCTAGTTTTTCCAAGATTTTATTCATTGCTCAGATTTCTTATTTCTTACTGACATGCCCTGGATTGGATATCTTTTACTGTATCCACTATTAGGAGTGAAACTTTACTTTATTGGAGGTTGGGGTGTAATTGGGGTACTAGTAAGAGATGTGATTAGGATGATATATCAAGGAACTCAGAGAGACCCAAATACGTCCTTGGCTTAACTGCTCTTTCTGTGAGGCCCACAAAGGAGGTAAAGGTAAGCAAAATAATACTTCAGGAGCTGGTGCTGTGGCTCTGACTTTAATCTAGAGTTCTTAAACTCAAAATAAAATTTTGGAATTTTTCACTCTCATAAGATTAAAAGTTTCACCTGAGGAGAAAATGATAACCTGAGAAGGCCTTATTGTTACCCCCAAGTTCTGTGCATTAAAAACAGCCCAGTGAAGGTCCTGGATTCTGATCAGTCAGTTCAGCATTTCTTTTTCTTGAGGTTTTTGTCTTTTTAAAATTTTGTTTTTAAAAATTTTATTAAATTGGTTGTAACATTGGTTAATAAGATTATATAAGTTTCAGGTGTACAACTTTGTAATAACAACATCTGTATGTTGCATTGTGTGCTCACCACAGAAAATCTACTCTCCTTTCATCACTATATACTTGATCCCCTTCACCCTCTTCATCCTTCCCCCACCTCCTTCCCCTCGGTAACCACCCTTCTGTTGTCTGTGTCTATGAATTTGTTCATTTGTTGCTTTCTTTTTAACATCCCACATAGGAGTGATGTAGTATGGTTTCTGTCTTTTTTCACCTACTTATTTCCTTTAGCATGATATCTCAAGCTCCATCCATGCTGTTGCAGATGGCAGTATTTCATCTTTTCTTATGACTGAATAGTATTCCATTGTGTGTGTGTGTGTGTGTGTGTGTGTGTGTGTGTGTGTATCACATCTTCTTTACCCAATCATCCATCAAAGGACACTTAGGTTGTTTCCATGTGTTAGCTACCATGTATAATGCTACAATGAAATAGGAGTGCATGTTCTTTGAAAACAAATGTTTTCCAATTTTTTGGATAAATACCAAGAAGGATTGCTGGGTCATGTGGTAGCTCTATTCTTAATTTTTGAGGAACATTCATACTGTTTTCCATAGTGGCTATACCAATTTACATCTCCATCAGCAGTGAATGAGGGTTCCTTTTAGCATTTCTTTTCTTAAGACAGAATGAAAATGGAGGATGGGAACAGGTACAATTAGTATCTTTGAACTTCTTTCATGGAAATTTAATAATGTACTTCTTATTGTTTCTCTGGTAACCCAAAATGTTATGACTAATCTGTATCATGGCTCTTATGAGCCTTTCTTGGGCCAAAGAGATGTGAAATTCAGCTATCGAAGGTGTTCAGTGAATGCCTCTGATGTCATTCTCAGAAACTTGTGAAAGCATTTTATTCAGGATGTTAAACACCACACCTATTGTATTCCTCACCTTAGATTATGTACAGTATCTTTGTTGAACACAGCCTACCAAGTAGGACTGTACAGTGAACACCAGATGACAGCATGGTCCAAATAATACAATGATGGGATATCAAATGGCCCAAGTCTTTATAGGAAATCTGTCAAGTTTCTACAGGGAAATTAAGATGTCATAGAGAATTTGAAAGTTCCAACAAAGAACTCCATATCAAACAAGAGGCCTAGACTGATGGGATAGTAGCCTAGACCTGAAAGCCATGTTGGGGAGAAAAAGTAGGATAGTCAGTTTATTATGTTGGCTGCTTAGAGATTAAAGGAAGCAGAAGAAAGTGCTGTATCCATGAATACAATCTTATAAATTCATAATGAGCCCACAAACAAAAATGGTCCACTTGATTCTATTAGAATCTTACTTAACCTGATTCCTTGTTTGGAGAATGTGCAAGGAGGGAAGTGAGTAGAAAACAGGGCCCCTAAATAGTTTCCTTCACTCAAGGCCTATATAGAAGACAAGAGGTGAATAGGTTTTCCAAAAACCCTTGGGCTCCCACAGAGGCCCTCATAAATCCACCTGTCTTTGACAATTCATTGGCTAATCAGACCCTAATTTCCTTAGAATCAAAAGAAGGTAGTGAGCTCAGAAATCTTTCATTTTCGTCATAGTCATTTATATATAGGTCTTTTTTGTACAGTTTCTTCTTTTTCCCTGGCTCCCTGGCCTATGAATGTTTATGCTATATAGAAAAGCTGGATACTTGTCAGATTCCCATGAAATATGCCCCAAATTTGATCCATTGTGTGAGACTTTCCAGTTAAAAGAAATTATTGAACTATAAACTTTACAGCTATCTTACTTGCTGGGTGTTTGGTCTGAAAAGCCTATACCCAACTGGTGAAACAACTGTCACCCAAATAAAATGCAATTATTCCCCACTGTGATCTATTGTTCCTCCTTTATGGTACAGTAGCCAATTCAGCTAGTTCAGATTCCTGGGCCAGTTTCAAGGCCCACAATAATGCTGTGTCCACATTGCTTTCTCTCTAGGTGTTCTTATTAACTCCTGAGATCCTTAAGTTTCCATCAAATTTCAAACTTCTATCAGTATTCTATCCCATGTCTCCTTTATTTAGTCTGCCTAAGCTAACCTCCCCAATAGACAAGGGGTACTATTTTCATGTGATTCAAATACATGTAGCTAATGCCATCTGTCATGTCCTCTATTCCTCAGCCTTATCATTTTTGTGTGTTCCAGCTGATGATTTATAACTGCCAATATCTCTTTGTCTATGGCAGGGGTTCTCAAACTATGGCCCGCGGGCCACATGCAAATTCAAATATTGTATTTGTTCCCGTTTTGTTTTTTTACTTCACAATAAGATATGTGCAGTGTGCATAGGAATTTGTTCATAGTTTTTTTTAAACTATAGTCCGGCCCTCCAACAGTCTAAGGGACAGTGAACTGGTCCCCTGTTTAAAAAGTTTGAGGACCCCTGGTCTATGGGCATTATCAGAGACCCTAGAAAGCTTTCTACCCTTTGCATGATAGGCTGGAAGAGGAGGAGGGTGGCTCTTAACCAAAAACTGATTGGAGTTTATGTATAAGTACCCCAGCTCTTTCACCTCTTGAGCAAGGTCACTCTAAGGTCTGTAATCTATGTGATTCCCCAAGGATTAAGCTCTGGTCACCAACAGTAGTAGCTGGGTTGATAACACACTATGGACTGCTTTCCTTTCCATGTATTACTTCCTATCCCCTGTGGGTATTTCTCAGGTTCTGCTTCTGAGGAAACTCAAATTAAGACACTAACTATTCTTAACCCTTAGTTATTTCATAAAAAGGTGGGGGGCATTAAAGAGAGTAGTGACTGGGTAGTGTATCATTGATCTGGTCTTAGAAAATCTACCCTTTTGTAGACAGTTATTGCGTGATGTGAATGGATCAGGATAGTCTGCACTGGTACAAACTACTAGGTTCTAATTCCTCTTTCCATTAGCAATGAGACTTTCATATCACCAATAGTGACAATAATGGGAATTGTTATTAAGCAGAGGTTAAAGTGTTCCCAAGTTTTTGGTAAGGCCAAAGTTGTGCCCAGACTATTAAGTGTGCTCCAGGCTATTAATTGCTTCCACTTCCCTGTAGCAGTGGTTCATTTAGATAATTGAATCAGAAACCTAGGTATGTGCCCTGACCGGGAATCATACCACAACCTTTTGGTGCATGGGATGACACTCCAACCAACTGAGCCAACTGGTCAGGGCTATTAAGCAAATTTTTATTGAGACAAATTCCCTTAAGTTAACTAAAGGTTCTTAATTTTCAAAACTGTACAAATAAACCATTTCCATCTTTCCATTTGTATTTTTAATCTACCCAAATTATTTTCATTGGGATTGATGAGTTTTGTTTTAACTTTAGAGTAAGGATTTGCTTTATCTAAAAATTATTTTCATAGCAAAAATTTACCTTGAATTATAAATGTTCATATGTGAACATTATTTTTTATCAAGGTGTATTTTCCTGACTCAAATTTTACAGATCTAAAATTTTCATGAATGTGTGATTTTTCTGTAAAATTATTGTCAATAAATTTTGTCTTGTGTAATTTCACCACTTGTCATTTTTTCCCATGGAGGTTATTTTCTCAGGTTACTTTTCACAGTTTTCAATGTTACAAATGACATGTAGTTTTTAAGTATTTTGTTTCTAATAAAATTTACTATGTGCTGTTTTAGACATTGACCATTTTATTTTGTGTTGATTAGTTCAAATAGTTATATTTATTATTACTTGGAAATTGGTATTAATTTCTTGGCTATTCCATGAGGAAATTGCTATCAACTTCCCTCAGGTGTCCCAGAATTTTCCCATTCTTCAGGATGGATCTATACTATTGCACATAGAATACTTATGAATATAATCTTTTCCCTTGTGATTTGTTCCTGGCAGTCTTCTTTAGTGCAAGTCCTCCTGAGTCACAGTGGTAATTACCATTACTATAAATGGAAAAAAATGTTATGCATCCCTGAGCTCCAAAATTGACACCCATTTTGTTAAAACCAACACATTTCCATTAAAATGGGCTTATCTAATAAAGAGGGAATATGCAAATTGGCTGTGATGCTGTAACAGTCAAGATGGCTGTGCCCACAGCGGAGGCAGGGATTCCGTAACACAAGATGGCGGCGCCCACAGCGAAGGCCAAGTTCCCGTAACAAGCCTTAATGAGCAATCAGCAGGGACCTGAGGCTGTGTGGTGCTGGAACCCC
>NW_006284344.1:430949-431689 GCF_000327345.1 Myotis davidii
GACAGGGGACCAGGCCACACCCCCTGCCCCGGTGCCAGGCCAGGGACCTCAGGCCACACCCCCTGTCCTGGTGACAGGCCGGGGGACCTGAGGCTGTGTCCCCCCCACCCAGCAGGGCTTGACAGGGGACCTCAGGCTGTGCCCCCTGCCCAGTGGGGCTTGATGGGGGACCTCAAGGTGCACCCCCTGCCCCAGTGCTGGGCCAGGGAAACTCAGGCTGCTCCCCTCGCCCAGTGGGGCTTGATGGGGGACCTGAGGTTGTGTCCCCCATCCAGTGGGGCTTGACAGGGGACATTAGGTTGTGTCCCACTCCCAGCACTGGGCTGGGGAACCTGAGGCTGTGCCCCCCGCCCAGTGGGGCTTGACAGGGGAATCTCAGGCCATGTCTCCCACACAGTGGGGCTTGACGGGGGCCCTGAAGCTGCACTCCCCACCTGGTGGGGCTTGACAGGGGACCTGAGGCTGTGCCCCCCACCTGGCACTGGGCCAGGGGACCTGAGGCTGTGTCCCCCACCTGATGGGGTTTGACAAGGGTGGGCCAGTTGGGTCTGGATCTCACCCAGTGAGGGTGGGGCCGGCTGGGTCTGGGTCTCACACAATTTTGAGGAGCTGCAGGTGGGCAGAGACTTGACTCTGGATATTGTGGCATGCCCCAGACTCTGACAGGAGGAAGATTTTCATATATATTTTACTAATTTTCTTTCATCTCTGACAATTCTATTAGAGCAGTGGTTCTCAAC
>NW_006284344.1:431863-451850 GCF_000327345.1 Myotis davidii
TTTAATAATTTACATTACTTATTGTAATACAACCTAACTATGCAGTTTCTCCTAATGTAATTATGGCTATTTACCAGTTCTCCTTAAACTATTTGTAGCTATGATATGTTCAACATATAAATCTCTGTTAACCCACCACCAAATTATATATATGATACTGAAAATTTATATCCTTCAACCTTTAATGCAAAACACACAACACAACACAACACAACACACAAGACAAATCAAAAGAATGCATTTTAGGGGCATGCCAATTCCCCTCAGTTAAAACCCACCAGGAACACACCTGCATTTGAACAAGTTGGGTTTATTACTTGTTTCAGGCTGGGAGAATACACACTACGGGGAAGGAAACATGGGGTCTCCCAAAGAGAGGATAGTTGAAGCCACCTATTGTAGGATTTGGGCTTTGGTTAGGTGATTGACAGGGGGTCTAAGGCAGGGGTCCTCAAACTGTGGCCCGCGGGCCACATGCAAATATAAATATTGTATTTGTTCCCATTTTGTTTTTTTACTTCAAAATAAGATATGTGCAGTGTGCATAGGAATTTGTTCATAGTTTTTTTTTTTTTTAACTATAGTCCGGTCCTCCAGTGAACTGGCCTCCTGTTTAAAAAGTTTGAGGACCCCTGGTCTAAGGAGTGAGGGTTCATTTTAGATTGGATGTGGTCAAGGTATCTCAATAAAACCTCATCTATAGGAAGGGCCAGCTAAAGAGCTGATAAATCAATAACTGGTAAACAAGTAGCAGTTACTTATTTTAGGCCAGAGGAAGCAGTGTTGAGTAGTTTTTGGGGGGCACAGTGGCCTTGACGTTGTGCTTAAGACAAAAGTATGAAGTGGCCTTGTTTTGCCACAGATTCTCATGTTCTCAGGGTAACCTTGTTTGAAGTTAGTATTATATGAAATTTTAAATATCCAGTAGGAGAATAACACAGCTTAGCTGTGAGCATTAGGGCCAACTTCAGATTTGAGGCAGCTTTTTTCTTTCTTGGGCACCATGCTCCAGGTTCATAGCTATAAACTGGGAAATCAGGAGTACTCAGAAGAGAACCTAATGAAACATGTGCCAGCTTTATAACTGGGAAGACCAGCACATGATGTCTTTCCTCTCATGGGCTCACCTACTTGTAAGGTGTTAAATTCCGATTTATAGATTCAAAGAAATGTATAAGTTGAAGTAGAGGTATTAAACTCCTAGTAAAGTTGAATTCTTCTAACCTGAACAGTTCATACTATGGGTGGATGAAAGAGCAAAATGCAGAGCAAAAATGTCCTTGGGGCCAAAAAGGCTGGGTGAAAATAGGCAGTGAGGGCCCCTAAGTGAGATTCCCTACCCAGGCCACCACCCAGCAAAGGTACTCTGGCAAAAACTGGTCTGGACTTGAAACACTTAAGCTCTTTAGACACATTAACTAACTTTTCTTCAGGACACCAGGAGAGCTGGAATGGTATCAGTTGCTGGGTCTGTCACTCCACAGATCTGGTCCTTCTGTTCCTCTTTGACTACATGGTTTGAGGCAAGAGCTGGCCCACTCGTGTCATCTCTTTGTACTCTCATAGTGATTTGATCTCAGAAGCTTTGTTGCTCTGTCTGCCACTGGGCTTTGGCCAAAGTCACCTCTGTCCATCCTGACATATGTCATTAACTTTGTGTATTAATTCAAAATATATTTATTTGCATATTCATTCATTCATTTTCATTTAATTGGACTCCAGGTTAAACTCCTGGGAGAAGGGGTTGTGACCATGACCCTTCTCTGACAGAGAGCCCTTCAAGTTTTATACCCTTATGAACTGTCTTTGTCTCCACTGGCCTGTGAGTTTTCTATGTTTCTTTCTTTGTCTCTCTCTCATCCACTCTGTCCCACTAATCTTGTTAATTGCCCTCACCTTCTTACATTCAAATACATCTAAATAGCCTCTGCCTCTCGAATTCCAGTAACTCCAAGTACTAACATATGAAAAGGTGGATATGGTAGGGACACCCTCCAGCAGGAAGACAGGTAGTTATGCTTTCCATCTGTAATGTTGGAGCTCCAATCCAGGAGCGCCACGCTGTTCTTTGCTAGTCCAAAAACAAACGAACGAACGAACAAACAAACAAAAAAAGTACGCGAGAGAGAAGAGAGGAAGGTCATAGCCTTTATTACTTACATCTGCGGAAGACTCGATGGCGGCTGGTCTGTTGGGTGAGTTTCTGTCGTAGGCCAGAATCAGATAGGGGCTTCTAGCAGAGGAGAGAGGGAGGGAGCTGTGCTGGGAACAGCCTGTGTTCAGGCCAAGGACAAACAGAGAGTCTGGTGATCTTTTTTAGCTGTCAAGGATGTGGGAAAGCACCTGGGTCTGTGCTGCTTTGCTCCTCATGGCCACTGGCCAGGCAGACGCCATTCCAGTCAGGAGGTAATTGGGCTAAATCCTGATATGACCACACACCATCTCTCTCCAGGACTGCATGATGTCTCTCAATTGTCATTCTTTCTCCGTAGCTCTGCTTCTCTCTAATGTGTTTATAGCCTTAATGGATGGCCTACAGATATTATTTCTTGGAACCTTGTGCTGTGCAATGCATTCTGCTTTTATTGTTACTTTGCCTTACCACAATCCTTAATATATCCTTCTCTTCCTGAGGGCATTTTTTTGGTAAGCTTTACCTTTCATTTCTAACTGCTGCTATCTTCAGATTTTTGAATGAGAGAATCATAGGAATACAAATCATCTTTTGCATCAGATCACATTGTAGGAAAGTGGTTTGACTGACATGGCTGCACCTGAGTTGGTCAGTAGTGGAGAATCTGCCTCTAGAACAGTGGTTCTCAACCTTGACTGCACATTAGAATCACCTGGGAATCTTTTTAAAATCCTGATTTCTGGGCCTCATCCTCCAGAAATTCTGTTTCTTTGTTACTAATGTTGTGGCTCCACCCCAGGTGATTCTAATGTGCAGCCAAGGTTGAGAACCACTGCTCTAGGAGGATTATCCCTGAGATCCTCTAGGTCAGTGGTTCTCAACCTTCCTAATGCTGAGACCCTTTAATACAGTTCCTCATGTTGTGGTGACCCCAACCATAAAATTATTTTCGTTGCTACTTCATAACTATAATTTTGCTACTGTTATGAATCGTCATGTAAATATCTGATATGCAGGATGTATTTTCATTGTTACAAATTGAATATGATTAAAGCATAGTGATTAATCACAAAAACAATATGTAATTATATATGTGTTTTCCGATGGTCTTAGGCGACCCCTGTGAAAGGGTCGTTCGACCTCCCAAAGGGTAGTGACCCAAAGGTTGAGAACCGCTGCTCTAAGGGCAGCAGCAGTCCACTTCCAAGTAATGCTGGCACTCTGAGCCAAGCCAGCTTGAGGGGTTGGTTCTCAAATTTGAGCTTGGATTGGAATCATCTGTAGGGCTTATTAAAACACAGATTGCTGAACTCCACCCCTAGCATTTCTGTTTCAGTGGTAATTTGCCTTCTAACAAGTTCCCAGGTGATGTTGGTCCAGGAATCAGATGTTAAAAAACACTGTTCTAGGTGTTTGAGTCAGACCTTTGATGGTCAAGTAGAAGTAGGGTTTTGTGAATAGTTTCAATCCAGGAGAATGTGTCTAGGTCTAGGTCATCTGTCAGTTGTTTTCCTGGAAATCCATCAATTTGTAAACCCAAAACAGGTCACTCTGTGTTCTGCCCCTCCTGGCACCTGGATTGCCATCCTTCCTCATCATAATGTTCATACTCATTTCTATGATTAACTGCTGCCACTTGTATCTAGCCCTGGCTCCTCCCATTCCTTTGTGTATTTAGTGACATTTTTTTTTATCAACTTTCCCATTCTCATTCCTTTCTAAAAATATATTTTATTGATTTTAGAGAGAAAGGGAGAGGGAGAGAGATAGAAACATCAATGATGAGAATTATTGATCGGCTTCCTCCTGCATGACCCACACTTGGGATCAAGCCCGCAACCTGGGCCTGTGCCCTGACCAAGAATCAAACCATGGCCCCTGGTTCATAGATCGATGCTCAACCCCTGAGCCACGTCATCCGGGCCCATTCTTATTTCTTAACAGGAAAGGACTAACTGCTACTTGAATTAGTCTTTTTGTGTTTCTTAACTCAAATTTCTAAGACTGGGAATTTGGCTGGCCAGGTTATATTTTTGTGTCAGGCCCAATAGGGTTGCTGACCTTTGGATTTTCAGCCCCTGTAAGTGCATATTGAGTTTTGTTGTTTGTGGTTAATGAAGGGCTGAGTAATATGGCATATAACATGGCTGGGTGGGCAGCAGGGGCTAAGAGTAGGGTAGTTGGAACAAAGGTCCTGGGAACAAAGGGCCTGGGGCATGGCAGGTGCACATGGACATTGATTTTCAGATGGTACTGACCATACTGCTTATTTTTAATAATATGTTAATATTAAATGTAATATTAAAATAGAATAAAAATTAAAATATACTACTGTTAATTACTTAATAAACAGTGATATGTGGTTACTACAATATTGAATACTTAGTGATTGGTAAATAGTTCCTTCCCGGAGCCCCTCAAGTGCCTCACCTCATCCAAGCTGATCTGATCCCTCCCTGGAAACCCAAAGATCTTATTACTACCCAGCAACTGAAGGGTTAATCTGTGGTATAACAGAGGACTCTGCTCCAGAATAGAGTTGGATTTAATTTTGATGGCTGATGCCTGTGCGATTCAGGTTGTTCATATTTTGAATGCCACGCCCATGACTTGCATGGAAGGAGGATTCAAAGCCCATATTACGAAAGGCATATGTACAATGTTTTCTATGTGTTTTTGCATCAGTGTACTTGTAAATAATGCATTTCACAGTTTTGTGATATTCTAAAGCCATTTTAACATGTCTTTTTATACGTTTGCACTTTTTAAGCATTCACCACTTCTATAAAACAAGAAGAATGTGTGTCTTTAAAAAAGCATTTTTAAATGATAATCTTTCCTTGGGTTCACTATTTTATTGTCAGAAAAATAAATTTTGATCACAAATCAGAATGAGTTGATTGTCTATAGGTTAGTATTATATTCCAATAAAACTGACCTAAGGGAAAAAATCACTTTTTCTTTACAGAGAAGAACTTATTTCATAGTAGAACTTATTTCATAGTAAATTTGTTAGACACTCCTACAGGGTTGTAATAGAAAATAACCTCAAAGAAAACCAAACATTGTTAAATGTTTTCGTTCCCAGTAGAGATTTGGCATGATGCATAGTGACTGGTCATCATGCTATGCAATGGCTGATCCAGGATTGAATAAATACAATATTCTGAAATGAATAGTGTTCATAGAACATATATTCATAGAACATATGTTTTGAAACTAGCTAGAATTTATCAACCAATAATAAAATGTGGAGGGAAAAGTATTGCCCTGAACTTTCATAGAACAAAATTATATTTGGTATATTCTTCAACAGATGAAGTGTTTTTGCTGAGAGGAAATGCATTATGTAGTTCAAATTTAAAGAATATAGACTTTAAAAAATGCAAGGGGATCCAGGAGCATTATACAAGAATTATCACCTTTTACTAACCCCTTCAATGTATAAAGTAATAAAAATATCCCATTCAAATTTATTAAGGTATGAAGCATGACTCTAAAGCAAAATGACAGTTGTGTGTGACTTGTGGAATGAGGGTCATTACTTTAAAGTCATAAACAGTGGTTATTCCTCTTTGGGGACGCGAAGTAGCCTAGTGAATAGATATTGGATTAGACATCAGGAAACTTAGACCCAAATTCCCACATTCCTCCTGGGCTGTAGAGACCAGGGAGAATCAGACTTATCCAGGATCTAGTTCTAACTTCACTTACTAGCTATGTGAACTTGACACACTAGTTTACCTCTGAGCATTCATTCGCCCATCTGTAACATGGGATTGATATACCCAGAGATTACATTCACTTTGTATTTGCCAGCAAGAGTGTAGCTGTTGTTTATAGCTGGACTCTGTTCTGATCCAGCCACTGTCCCCTCTGATTCATGGGTGCCCATGCTATACTGGTTGGTAAATAATTTTAACTATCACTAATAATAAAACTGAATGTGTAGGGTTATTTGGAACATAAAATGAGATATATATATAAAGTTTTGGACATACAGTAGCTACTCATGAAATATTAGTTTTATTTTCTTCTTTTCTGTACAACTTTAAAAAGAGTTTTTCAACCTAAATAAAGGGAGAGAAATATGCTTTACTAGTACACTTCTTCTCATTATGATGTTAAAATATTAAGGGAATTGCTTATATCTTCTATTTATTCAGGACCCATTAAGCAAACATTAAGTTCCTACTCTATGCCAGGTCCTTGGTGAACTCGTAGTCTAGGAAGAGCAATAGACAATTCAACTCTGATTTCAATCCAAACTACTGTAACAGTTAATGTGAACCTATAATGTGCCATTGTGCAAATTCAGTGGACACTCCTCTAGGCAGGTACAACCTGGTTTGGCAACTGAGCTCAGAAAGGATTATACCACCACTTACTCCCTAATCTGTGTGCTTTTGCGCAATGCAGAACCTGCACAACAGTGGCCCTAAGAGTTGTTATAACAGAGGTACACATCAAGTGCTATAGGCCTGTAGTGGTAGGAGGGGCTGGGTGTTGTCCATTGAATGGTATTTGTCCAAATTATAAATAAGGTAGAAAGTATTATAGACACGGGTATGAAAGAGATGCGAGATTAGGGGAATAGTGGATGTTCCTTGTTTTGAAGAAAGGAATGCCAATCTAAGTTATATTTACAACTTCTCTAAGTAGACAATTTGCCATCATAACAATTAAATACTAAAACTACTTTATGTGTAAGTTAATATTTCTTCATTGTTCTTGGATTAGGTTGCATGCTTACTGTTTTTTGAAATTTTCATTTGTATTAGAAAAGTTGCTTTTGGTTGATGAGAGAACACACTTTTTTATTTTTGGGTAGTTACCATGTGGCAGGCACTTTATTATTATTATTTGTTCATCCTCACATGAGGATATTTTTCCCATTGCTTTTTCAGACAGAGAGAAGGAGAGGGGAGGGGAGGGGAGAGGAGAGGAGAGAGAGAGAGAGAGAGAGAGAAACATCAATGTGAGAGAGACATGTGACTGGTTGCCTCCCTCATACACCCAGACTGGAGGCAGGGAGTGAACCTGCAACCCAGCCAGGCACATTCCCTTGACTGGGAATCAAACCCATGGACCCTTCAGTGTGCAGGCAAATGCTCTAACCATATGGTAACACCAGCCAGGGCAAAACACACTGTCTTTTAAAGTTAATTACTTGAGATAATCTAGTGCTTTTAAAGTAGATATTGGGCCTAGACAAAGATTAGTGATCAAAGGAGGCTAGAAGATTAGGTGAGGTGTTGTTTTTAATGTGGAGACTTTTATCACTGAATTATGGATATGTTTGTATAGAATATTAAATCATAGAATTTTAGAGCTTGGAGATCTTGAGTCTAATCCCCTCATTTCAAAATTACTTTATTGCCCTGGCCAGTGTGGCTCAGTGGTAGAACATCAATTCATACACCAAAGGGTTGTGGGTTGGATTCCTGGTCAAGGGCACGTACCTGGGTTGCAGTTTCGATCCCCATCCCAGGTCAGGGCACGTGTGGGAGACAACCAATTGATGTGTCTCTCACATTGATGTTTCTCTCTCCTCCTCTCTTCCTCCCTTCTACTCTCTCTAAAAATCAGTGGAAAAATATCCTTGGGTGAGGATTAACCAAAAAATGACTTTATTGTTCTCCTAAAAAATGATACATGCTCATTATAAAAATTTAATCAATGCAAAGTAAAAAATTGAGAGCTAAGGTTTTGAGAGCAATTCCCACCACACTGACACAGCTACCATTAACATGCAGTTAGCAGCATTCTAGATAGCTCATTGCACATAGACACATTTTTTCTAAAAGTTGGACCATATACATATTGTTGATCAAAAGTACTCATTTTATATTTACTGGCATTTAATAGCATAAAGGGAAAATGAAGTCAAACTGAAGAAACTATACACTTTGGAAAAATATTTATTTACCATACAGAATATCAGTTTCTAATAGATCTCTCTAAGGTGGAGGAAAAAATTTGATGAAAAAAAGCATTATGAGTTTGGTGTTTTATTATGTTTTTTCCCTTCTCATTTCAATTTTCATAATATTTTTAAAATTTAAACTCTTTATTATCTAAGTATTACATATGTCTCCTCCCCTGCTGCTCCCAACCCCTAGCATGGGTGGACCTGGAGAGCATTATGCTAAGCAAAAATAAGCCAGTTGGAGAAAGATAAATATCACATGATCTCACACATTTGTGGAATATAATGAACAACATAAACTGATGAACAGAAACAGATCCAGGGACAGAGAAGCATGGAACAGTCAAACCTCAGAGGGAAGGGAGAGAGAGGGGAGGTAAGAGATCAACCAAAGGACTTGTATGCATGCATATGAGCATAATAAATTTTCATAATATTAACTGACTCTCTGCCATGAAAGATGAAGTCACACTTATTTTTTCCTCTTCCCGTGCAATTTTTGTTTCATATAATAATATATCACATTGTCAAAGTTCATAACATTTGCTTTATGTTCTAGGAATTGGTTAGAAATTGCTAGATAACAGAGACCTGACTATAGTGCAGGGGTGGGCAACCTTTTTGTGAGTGCGTGCCAAAACCAGCAAAATCTCTGACTCAAAATTCTTCTGTGTGCCAACCCTAATTTTTTGAGAACATGTTACCCCTACTTGATATCTCTTAAGGTGTACGTATGTGAAGAATCTTGAAGAAATAATAAAATTCATTCGAGCGACAAAAACACAGTATATAATGATGAAAAATACATTTATTTTTTAATGTATACATGTACACTGATAGTCCAACAGAAGACTTTATGACTCCGTTTGATATTATCAGGGGGACTTTTGCTGCTGCATCATGGATGACAGAGATTTTACATCAGGTTTATATTTCGTGACCTTCAGAAATATGCACGAGCTACTACTTTCATCCATCAGGCTACTCCTATTATGAGACTTAACAAAATTCATCACTACAAAATTGACTTTGAGAACAAAGATTCACAAGCATATGTGGATGAAACCAAAACACTGGTCGGATCTAGGAAGGCAGGGAGAGTTAAGGCAGAGGCATAGAAATTGCTCTTCCCCTCTCTTGTCAATCCATGTCTATGGTCTTTAAGATAGCTTGTTATGTAAAATTATTTATTTATCTAAGATGCACCTACACTGAATTTATCTGAAAAATAAAAAAGTCGATATTAAGAAAAAAATTGTAAATGGAAGAATATAAGAGAGGGTTTCGTGTGCCAGCGGGTGCCCACCCCTGCTATAGTGACTTAATTACATAAGAATTTACTCTCTCATCTGAAGGAAGACTGGAGTCAGGACATGGCAAAGGTTCCACGGACTCATTAGGAACCCAGCTTGCTCTGTCTTCCTGCTTTGCCAAGTTTAGTGTGTGACTTTTCAAGGTCATAAGGTGGCTGCTGGAGTTCTAGTCATCATATTCTAGGCAAGAAGCAGGAAGGGGGAAAGGTATAGATACAGAGACATAGAAGCATAGAACAGACCATCCAACCTCAGAGGGAAGGCAGGGAAGGGTGGGGAATATAGTTTTTCCACTCACCACACTGCCTAAGGTGGTGCATCTCTGTAACCTCAATTTCCTTAGTTGCTTGGAACACCAGTCCGTTTTACCAAAGAATCTCCATTTATAAGATTTTTATTTTGCTTATCTTTTGCCTGGATATATTTTATTCTTAAGTAGTTCTTTCCAGAAGGGTTAATTGGCATTGTAATACCTAAGTTATTGCTTGCTTGGCTGCTTTCCTAATTCCCAGACATTGCCTTTATCATTTTCTCAGGTTGTTCCAACTTTTAAAGGATAGTATAAACATCTCTTGGTTCCTATTATTTTCCATGGATACCTCACTGCTGGAACCCTCCATTGCCTTGCCCCAGTCTGGCCTTATTGCTCCCCAGTTCCGATGAGCAGCAGTCATCCTAGGACTTCTCTTCACTACAGTCCTTGGGTGGAACAACTTGTTCTTGGATCTCAGTGTCTTTGGATTTTGTTTACTACTTTTTTTCTTGCAGGAATAGATCCTCAAGTACCTTCCTAAGAAATAATGTGTGAAAGATGAATTTTTTGAGTTTTAAGTGTCTGAAAATGTTTTGATTCCATTCTCATATTAGATTGATAAGTTTGTAGATACATAATTCTCATTTGAAAGCAGTTTTCTTTCAGAATTTGAAGGCATGGCTCAGTTGTCTTACAGCAATTGATGCCACCGATGAAACCTATGATGCTAGTCTGATTCTTGTACATTTCTAGATGACCAGTTTTGTTTTCTTTAGAAGGTTTTACCATCTTCTTTTGATTTTTGGCATTCTTGAATTTCACAATGATGTGGCTTATTGTGGAAATTTTTTTTTAAGTTTTTAAAAATATTTATTGTTTAAAGTATTACAGATGTGCCCTTTTTTCCCCATTGACCCCCTCCACCTCACCCCCACCACTCCAGGCCTTTACCACACTATTGTCTGTGTCCATGGGTTATGCATATCCTATATAATAAAACCCTAATATGCAAATTGACTGAATGGCAGAATGACCAGTCACTATGACACACACTGACCACCAGGGGGCAGACACTCAATGCAGGAGCTGCCCCCTGGTGGCCAGTGCACTCCCACATGAAGAGTGCTGCTCAGCCAGAAGCCATGCTCATGGCTGGTGAGTGCAGAGGTGGTGGTGGGAGCCTCTCCTGCCTCCGCTGCAGGTGGGCGGTAAGGAGCGAGGGGTCCCAGACTGCGAGAAGGATGTTTGACTCCCGGCTTAGGGATCAGGCCTAAGTTGGCAGGTGAACATCCCCGAAGAGGTCCCCAATTGTGAGAGGGCGCAGGCCGGGCTGAGGGATCCACCCCCCTCCAGTGCACAGATCTCGTGCACTGGGCCTCTAATCTGCATATAAGTTCCCCAGTTAATCTCTTCTCACCCCCACCCCCACCCCACCTTCCCTCTGAAATTCGTCAGTCTATTTCATGATCTGTGTCTCTGAGTCTATTTTGTCAGTTTATTTTGTTCATTAGATTTCACATATGAGAGATATCATATGATACTTATCTTTCTCTGACTGGCTTATTTCGCTTAGCATAATACTGTCCAGGTCCCTCCATGCTGTCTCAAAGTGTGGAGTGTTTTTGATTCATTGCACTGGATACTGAGGAGGCCCTTTTGATACAGAAACTCTGTTATTCATGAAGCTCTATAAAATTTTCTTGTGTTATTCTGATGATTTCTTCCCCTCTCCTTAATCAATTTTCTTTTCTTTTTTTTTTTAGAATATTAGGCTTTTATTAAATAGGACATTTTAATTATTACATTAATTAAGGCCCACAGTTTACATTAAGATTCGCTCTTTGATTTTGCCTGAGGATGAATGGCCTAACCATGTGGGTATGGAAAGGCAGTGGAGGAAAGAAAATAAAGTTGGTTTCTGCTTATACCCAACAGAATCCACGTGTGTGTTTCCTTAGGCTGCCATAACGTAGACATCCAAAATCAAGGTACTGGCAGGACTGTGCTCCCTAAACACCTCTAGGGGAGGATCTTTCCTTACCTCTTCCATCTTTTGATAGCCCCAAGTGTCCCTTGGTCCACTCCCTGTCTCCATATTCACATGGAGTCTTTCCTCTGTGTCTGTATGTTCCTGTGTCTTTTTTTTAAATTTTGTTTTATTGCTTAAAGTATTACAAAGAGTATTACGTATGTCTCCTTTTTTCCCCCCTTGACATCCTCCCGGCCTCCCCTACCCCCCAGTGTCTTGTGTCCATTGTTTATGCTTATATGCACGCATACAAGCCCTTCGGTTGATCTCTTACCTCCCCCCAACCCTCCTTGGCCTCCCCGCTGTAGTTTGACAGTCTGTTTGATGCTGCTCTGCCTCTGTATCTATTTTTGTTCATTAGTTTATAATGGTCTTTATTATCCATAAATGAGTGAGATCTTGTGGTATTTTTCTTTCATTGACTGGCTTATTTCACTTAGATAATGCTCTCCAGTTCCATCCATGCTGTTGCAAATGGTAAGAATTCCGTTTTTCTTACAGCAGCATAGTATTCCATTGTGTAGATGTACCACAGTTTTCTAATCCATTCATCTGCTGATGGGCACTTAGGCTGTTTCCAAATCTTAGCTATGGTAAATTGTGCTGCTATGAACATAGGGATGCATATATCCTTTCTGATTGGTGTTTCTCTTACCACCGATAAGCGTTTAATCTCCAACATTTATAGGGAACTCATACAACTTAACAAAAGGAAGATAAACAATCCAATCAAAAATGGGCAAAGGACCTAAATAGACACTTTTCAAAAGAAGACATTCAGAAAGGCAAGAGACATATGAAAGCATGCTCAAAGTCACTAATCATCCGAGAGATGCAAATCAAAACAACAATGAGGTATCACCTCACACCTGTCAGAATGGCTATCATCAACAAATCAACAAACGACAAGTGCTGGAGAGGATGCAGAGAAAAGGGAACACTCATGCACTGCTGGTGGGAATGCAGACTGGTGCAGCCACTGTGGAAGACAGTATGGAGTTTCCTCAAAAAGCTGAAAATGGAACTCCCATTTGACCCAGTGATCCCACTTCTAGGAATATATCCCAAGAAACCAGAAACACCAGTTTTCTTTTTTGAAACTTCTTCTAATCAGATTTAGAATTTCTGGGTTGATCCTCTACTAGTATATCTTATCTTTTTAGTCAGATTTCCCACCTCTTTGTCTCTTTATTTTATTTTCTGGAAAATTTCCTCAGCTTTGTGTTTAACCTTGTAACTAAATTTTATTTGGGAAATCACATTTTCAATTTATAGAAGTTCTTTTTTATCTGATTGGTTGAATCTTTCTGCAGATTCTATTTAAAATTCTTTTTCTTTTTTTTAAGTTGCACTTTAAAAAGTTATTTTTTTTCATTTAAGTTCTTTATTGTTTAAAGTGTTATATATGTCTCCTTTTCCCCTCATTGACCTCTCCCCACCCACTCCCCCCCAGCACACACTCTCACCCCCTACTGACTGTGCCATTGGTTATGCTTATATGTATGCATGTAAGTAAAGAAAGCCCACTGCATGGGAGAACATATTTGCCAATGTTATTTCTGATAAGGGTTTAAAATTTATAGGGAACTCATACAACTTAACAAAAGGAAGATAAACAATCCAATCAAAAAGTGGGCAAAGGACCTAAATACACACTTTAAAAAGGTGGACATACAGAAGGCCAAGAGACATATGAAAACATGCTCAAAGTCACTAATCATCTGAGAGATGCAAATCAAAACGACAATGAAGTACCATCTCACACCTGTCAGAATGCTATTATCAACTTATCAACAAATCAACAAACAACAAGTGCCAGTGAGGATGTGGAGAAAAAGGAATCCTCATAAAATTGTTTTTCTTTCCCAGAATTGCTTTGGGTATTTGGTGTCTTTTGTGTTGCCATATGAATTTTAGGACTTTTGAAAATTTTTCTGTAAAAAATGCCATTGGGATTTTGATAAGAATTGCATTGAATCTGTACATTGCTGTGAGTAGTTTGGACATTTCAACAATATTAAATCTTCCAAGAACACATGTCTCTCCATTTACTTGTGTCTTCAATTTCTTTCATCAGTGTCTTATGGTTTTTAGTATGTAAACTTTTACCTCCTTGGTTAACTTTACCCTGAAGTATTTTATTCTTTTTGATGTTATTGTAAATGGGATTCAAAAGAATGAAACTGGACTTCTTACATTTTACACCATACATAAAAATCAACTCGAAATGGGTTAAATATTTAAAGACCTGAAACTGTAAAACCACTAGAAGAAGCCATAGGGGGAAAGCTTCATGACATTGGTCTAGGCAATGATCTTGTATATAACACAAAAGCACAACAAAAATAGACAAGTGGGGCTATATTACACTAAAAAGCTTTTGCACAGCAAAAGACACAATCAACTGAGTGAAAAGGTAACCTACAGAATGGGAGAAAATATTTGCAAACCATATAACTGATAAGGAGTTAATATCCAAATTATATAATGAACTCCTACAACTCAATACCAAAAAATATAACCTGATTTAAAAATGGGCAAAGGACTTAAATAGACATTTCTCCCAAGAACACATACAAATGGCCAACAGATACATGAAAAGATGCTCAACATCACTAATAATCATGGAAATACAAATAAAAACCATAATGATATAGTGCCTCAGACCTGTTAGGATGACTAACATAAAAAAATAAAAAGATAAATGTTGGCCAGAATGCAGAGAAATTTGAATTTTTGCACACCATTCTTGGAAATATAAATGGTGCAGTCACTATGGAAGAGACCATGGAGATTCCTCAAAAAAAATAATATAACTAACTGCCTTATGATCCAGCAATCTCACTTCTGGTTATTTATCCTAAAGAATTGAAATCAGGATCTTGAAGAGATATTTGCATTTCCATGTTCACTGCAGCGTTATTATTCACAACAACCAAGATATGGAAGCAACCTAACTGTTATGGATGATGAATAGATTAAGATAAAGAAAATATGGTATATATGTACAGTGAAATATTATTCAGCTTTAAAAAGGAAGGAAATCCTGCCATATCCTAAAATACGAATTAACCTGGAGAACACTATACTAAGTGAAATAAGCCAGTCACAAAAGGAAAAATACTGTATGATTTGACTTGAGGTATCTAAAATAGTCAAATTCACAGAAGCAGAGAATTTAAAGGGTTGCCAAGTGCTATGGGGAGGGGAAAATGAGTTGTTCAGTGGGTATAAAGTTTTAGTCATGCAAGATGAGTCAGTTCTAGAGATCTCATGTAAAACATAGTACCCGTATTTAACAATACTGTATTGTGCACTTAAAAATTTGTTAAGAGAGTAGATCTCATGTTAAGTGCTCTTACCACAATAAAAATTTTATTTTGTTCTTATTGCTGTTTAAGTTCTCTTTATTCCCTGAAGTATTGATGTTTTCTTGGCGCCCTCCTTCTGTTTATTATTGATCTATTTCTTGTTGCAAAATTTTCTATAAATGCTGATGATCCCTGGATATCTGTTCATATACAATAATATTGAAATAAAATACAAGCAACTGCTTGGGAACTCTGGGCTTAGATAAAGCTGATCAACTGGTGTTTCACCTTAGGATGATCTGATAGGGAACCCCCAAAGATTAGGAAGCAGAGGCCTTTGCTCCAGGACTGTTTACTTTCTCCATTGAAGAGGTTTCATTTCCTTTGCCTGGAGTAGAAGTCTGGTGGCTAATATTTCTGTGCATGGGGAACTGGAGGTTGGGGATAGTCAACTGTTCCATACACAGACTTTTAATTAATCCCTGTACTGTCAGTTCTACACCTCACTCCTACTTTTGTTGTCTCTGTTCCTTCTTAACAGTGAGCTTTTTGTGAGATCAGAAAGGGCATACTGACTTCTTTCTTGGCTGTTCCTCTATGCATTCTCTAGGCTATTGCTTCCTCTGCCCCACTTCATCAGTTACCACTTCTACATTTGCTTTCTGTGTTCAGAAATGAACTGATATCTCTGACCCAGTGATGATCTCTTTACTGTTGTCTTCATCTGGGGGGAGGGTTATGCCTTTTTTTTAAAAAAAAAAATCATTGCTGCCAGAGAATGCCAGCCATCTCTGACCTGCTACCTGGCTATTGAGTCAACTAACACTCCTGGGTCCAATATGGAGTTGAAGGAACAGGGGGATTATCCATGATTTGGTGAATTTGGAACCTTACTAAAAAGATAGGCAACGATATCTCAAGTCTTTGGGACCCCTGGTGTTAAAATTACCTGAAATCATTGGATGAACTGTAAAAATAAGGTTTTGCTCTGACAGAATTGACATGAATTGAGGACAACACTCTCTTTCCACCAGGTCCTTGTGGTTAATTTTACAACATGACTCTGGATAGATTAGACTTTTGAAAGGAACAGCTAGAGTAGACACTCAGGCTTTGTCATCAGATCCTCACTAGCTGTAAATTACTCAAGTTCTCAGAGCCTTGAATTTCTTCATCTGAAAAATGCCACTAAATAACAATATTTACTTCAAAGGGTTATTGTGAAGATTGATGGGCTTGGTGCTTAGTAAGTCCTCAATAGATCTTAACTGGGCAAACTCCAGAGCCTATACTTTTATCACTGTGGTAAATTATTAATAGCGGAAAATGGGCTGTTATGCATGTTATGCCTATAAATACTTATTGCCTGGGAACATTTTTTTTTCACAGAGAGAACATCATATAAGAATTTTTAAAATGCTGTATATTCCACTACTATTTGGGAGTGAAAATGATGTGCTCTGGAAAATTATGTTAGATGATGCAAAAAGTGATGCAGTACAATGAAAACATTGATTTGGCTTCGTGAAATAGAGTGGATAATCAACATGCCTAACTTAACCAGTTAACTGTCACACGTCCAAAATGGAAACCATCCCCATACACCATGGGATTTTGAATTTAATTTAAAAAATCAATTTGCAATGAATATTATAAAAATAAATATGTTACTCACAATTCGGATGTTCTTGAATATTTTCAGCTGAAAGTTCTCACAAAAATGATTTTAAAGTTGGTCAGGACTGCCATTTAGGGAAAACATTTTTTTAATAGATGCATGTGGCATGTGGGGAAGGTCCGCTGTGTGTGTCTACAGATGCTTATGGCATACAATTGGAATTTAAATATAGATATAACTAAATTAATACCAAATAATAAAATAGCTATTATCATTGTTATTATTTCAGTGATTCTATCTTTAAGTCTCATGTTCCTTGTTTCCTTTCCAAAAAGCAGTTGACTTGAGCTATCAGACCTGCTGGCAGAAACTAATGACTGTGCACCATCATTTTATCATTTTATTTTTATTTTTGAAATTTTATTTTTCGGTGCTTCGATGTCTTCAGATCTATTTTTGTTCATCTGTTTATGTTGTTCATTAGATTCCACATATGATTGTGATCATGTATCTTTCTCTGACTGGCGTATTTTTCAATTGCAGTTTACATTTAATATTATTTTGTTTTAGTTTCAGGTGTACACCATAGAGATTAGATAATCATATACTTTACAAGTGTTCCCTCCGATATTTTCAGTACCAATCTGGCACCATACATAGTTATTACAATATTATTGACTATATTTCCTATGCTGTACTTTATATCCTGTGAGTATTTTGTAACTACCAATATGTACTTTTTAAAAAATCCTCACGTGAGGATCTGTTTATTGATATTTAGAGAGAGGAAAAGAGAGAAAGAGAAGCATTGATGTGAGGGAGAAATGTCGGTCAGTTGCCTCCTTTATGCACCAGGACTGGGGATCGAAACCACAACCTTAAGTATGTATCCTAACCAGCAATTGAACCTGCAATCTTTTGGTGTAGAGGACAATGTTTCAACCAACTGAGCCACCTGGCCAGGGCCAATATGTACTTTTTAATCTCTTCCTCTTTTTCATCCAGTCCCCCAACCTGTCTTTCCTCTGGCAACATCAGTCTGTTCTCTGTGCCTATGCATCTATTTCTATTTTGTTTGTTCATTAATTTTGTTCTTTAGATTCCAAATATAAGTTAAATCATATGGTATGTCTTTCTCTGACTGACTTATTTTACTTAGCATAATATCCTCTGAGTTCATCCATGCTGTCAAAAATAGTAAGATTTTCTTTTTGGTGGCCAAGTACTATTCCATTATATATATGTCCACAGCTTTTTTATTCATTTCTGTCAATTGATGGGCACTTGGGTTGCTCCCATATCTTTGTTATTGTAAATAACACTGCAATGAACATAGGGGTGCGTATATTCTTTTGAATTAATGTTTTATATATATATAATTAATGTTTTATATATATAATTAATGTTTTATATATAATTAATGTTTTATATATATAATCTCCAGAAGTGGAATCATAAGGCAGTTCCATTTTTAACTTTTTGAGGAACCTCCATACTGATTTCCGTTGCTATACCAATCTGAATTCCCACCAACAGTTATGCCCCATCATTAAAAAATGCTTTTAATACATATACAAACACTTATTTCTATATTAATAGGGTTATATAATACATTACTATATTTATTGCAGGTAGTTTTTAATATAGCTCTATTGAGGTGTAATTCAAATCCCATGCAATTTACAATTTTAAATGTATTTGATGATTTACAGAGCTGTGTAACCATCATCACAATTCAATTTTTAAAGACTTTCATCACCCAGAAAGATGCCTTGTGTCCATTTTAGTTACTCCTCATTCCCACCCTCAGCCTCAAGCAACCACTAATAAACTTTCCTTTTTTATAAATTTGCCTTTACAGGTAATTTTTAAAAAGAAACAAAATGTCACATCATACCATTGAAAACTCATTCCCCTTCTCCAAACTGCCATTCCGCTCCCCCTTTCCTCTCTAGAGGTAATTATTTTCTAGAAGTTGGTGCTTATCCCTCCTATCCATATTTTTATGCTTTTTCAACACTATATTTTTGAGATTTAGCTATGTTTAGACATGCAGATATAGTTAATTCATTTTCACTATAGTATTCCAGTGTATAAATCACTACTGTATTTAACATTTGGGTGGCTATTTATGTTGTTTTCAAATTACAAACTATATTATGTTTACCTTATAGTCTGTAATGAACATTTGTGGCAGAGATAATGCTATGTATTTACCAAATTCTGTTTCATATTCCTCCTTCCTAAACAACAGAAAACTAAACTTTCTAGTCCCCTTGCCGGGCCATAGAACTAGTTCTGGCCAATAAAATGTGAACGGAAGTGATGTGGGTCATCTTATAGCTGAGGTAATGAAAAGTCTGTGATCCTGTAGTCTCTCTCTCCTCTCCTTTTCTCCTTTTTCCTTTCCTCCTTTCATCCCTCCCTCTCTCCCTCCTGCATCATGGACATGGAGGTTAATTTCAGAGATTATGGAACCACATGATCATAGCAGCCTTAATTCCTTAATCACCACACAGAGGAATGCTACCTTGGAGAATGCCTTGATCTATAACTGATTTTGTATGAGTGAGAAATAAAATCATGGGTTAAGATACTAAGATCTGGGTATGATTTGTTACTGAAGTATAAGTCCAGCTTATTCAGAGTAATATAACATCCTTGCACATCCTTGTTCATATTTACATATTAGCTATTTGGATTTTTCTCTTCTGGGAACTGCCTATTTATTCCATGTCTAATTGCTTTCATTGGGGATGCTTGTTTTTCCTTATTGATTTGTAGGAGTTAGAAAATAAATATGGTATATTAATCCATTATTTTATTTATTTATTTTTAATATTTATTTATTACATTCATTGGGTGATGTTGGTCAACATGAACATATAGGTTTCAGGTGTGGGTATACTATGTTTACAAGATCTGTATATTACACTGTATGCCCACCATCCGAAGTCAAATCTCCTGTCACCTTATATTAGGACCCCCTTCTCCCACCACCCCTACCACTCTGGCAATCACCACATTGCTGTTTGTGTTTGTGAGTTTCAGTTTTATATCCCACACTAGTGGTCCAGCACATGGATTCATGCACATTGACAGGAAATTAATTAGAAGAAATATTTTAATATTATTATTCACCCTTTCTCTATAGTAGAAGTATCAACCAAATCCACGATCGATAATGACAGATTGAAACACACGCTTGCGATTGGCACCAGCGAGAGTTTTACATGTATCGCACATGTGCGAGTCAACTTAGCCTTTTATATATATAGAATAAACTGGCTTAATTAGACCTGCTTTCTGATTTAAATGAACTTTTTCCAGCCCAGTGAAGCAACTCAACTTCTCTTTCAGGTAATTGTCAGCAACACAGCAGTAAATATGAACATTATTA
>NW_006284344.1:453339-454213 GCF_000327345.1 Myotis davidii
GTTGGCAAGGGAGGGAAGTTAGGGGCAATCGGGCCGGCAGGGAGCAGTTAGGCATCAATCAGGCAGGCAGGGGAATCGTTCAGGGGTGATCGGGCTGGCAGGCAGAAGCAGTTAGGGGCAATCAGGCAGGCAGGCAGGCGAGTGGTTGGGAGGCAGCAGTCCTGGATTGTGAGAGGGATGTCCGACTGCCCTTTTAGGCCCTGAATCAGGCCTAAATGGGTAGTCAGACATCACTCGAGGGGTCCCAGATTGGAGAGGGTATAGGCTGGGCTGAGAGACACACATCCCCCCCCATGCACAAAATTTGTGCACCAGGTGTCTAGTACCTGAATAAATAAAAACGGACCAAATTCATGATCGAAAATGACAGATCAAAACACACTTGAGTGATTGGTGTCAGCAAGAGCTTTATATGTATTGCTTATGTGCCAATCAACATTTATTTTTAAATCACCAGTGTGCATTGGACATAGCGGCTGGTCACTTAGCCTTTTATATATATACTAGAGGCCCAGCGCACAAAAATTTGTGCCTGGTGGGGGGGGTGGTGGTGTCCCTCAGCCCCACTTGTGCCCTCTCTAATCTGGGACCCCCTCGGGGATGTCAAACTGCCAGTTTAGGCCCAATGCCTGTGGAATTGGGCCTAAACTGGCAGTTGGACAACTCTCTCACAATCTGGGACCGCTGGCTCCTAACCTCTCCCCTGCCGGCCTGATAGCCCACAACTGCCCTCCCCTGCCACGACCTGTCTCCTTCATGCAAGGCGGCGGAAATGCCGGGACCAGCCTCCTCCATGTCACACAGAGCTGCGGGACCCCCAGGCCTCACCACACAGAGCAGCCACCAGTTCCCTCCTCTGCTGTGCATGTGGCCA
>NW_006284344.1:455116-456449 GCF_000327345.1 Myotis davidii
CACACACACAAACATACACACATTCTGGCCACTCTAATATGAAGCTCTGATCTATTTCAGGGATCAGTGAACTATGTCCCTCTGACCAAATCTGACCCACAAGTATACTCAAGCCAACTAGCAGTGTAAGTGGTGAAGCTTGAGCATACTCCTTTACCCTATTGCTCTCTCTGCTTCCAGTGCCTGCATTCCCTTCTGGCAGACGTGTGTCATTGCTGCCCACAGCTTACACTGGTCTCTGCCTACTTGTTGGAGGCTTTGCTGTTGGCACCAGCCAGCAGAGTGGTGGAATCTCAGTCCAGTGGAATCTCAGTCTGGAAGTTGGTGACTAAGTGAGTTGCCTCACCTCTGGCCACCTGCCCAAGGTAAGACAGCTAAACTCTCTGGGAGAAGAGAAGGGTGTTGCTGGGGCCCAAAATGAAATGCACTGTGGTAGCTGCCAGTCTTCCCTCTTTCAGGCCTGCCAGAACTTTCTCCTTTAGCTAGAGTGACAGGCCATCCTGTTTTTCTGGAAATGGAAGGGATTCCCAGGACATGGGCCTTTCAAGACTAAAAGAAGGGCAGTTACTGGCAAATCTGGCTGGTTAGTGAGTGGTTACCTTACATTTTGGCTGATAGCTCTTCATCTGGAAAGCGTCTCAAATGGAGGCTGCAAAACTTGCTGAAAGCCTGGGATGGCCCACCCCAGATAAATAGAGCAGGGTGAGGCAGGAGTTGTTCTCTTGTTTATATAAATACCTACATACTATCTTCAATTTTGCCCCTTACATGACAAGCCTGTTTACTATCTGACCCTTTACAGAAAAAGTTTGCCAATGTCTTATTGATTATTTTTGTGATATTACAACATTGTTTCAAATTTAATATAGTTTTATAATAAATTGATATTTGGTAAGGTGTATCACCACTCATTCTTCTCCAAATTTTTCTTCTCTGTTCTTGGACTGTTACTTTTCCATATCGATTTTAGAATCAGCTGGTCAAGTTTTATTAAAAGAAAATACTGTTGGGATTTTGGTTGGAATAGATTCTACACTAATAAAAGAGAAACATGCAAATTGGTGTCACTCTGCTATCCTTCCCATTGGCTAATCAGGGCAATATGCAAATTAACTTCCAACCAAGATGGCGGCTGGCAGCCAGGCAGCTTGAAGCGAACATGAAGCTTGCTTGCTTCAGTGACGGAGGACTCCAATGTTCCCCACCTGCCTTGCCGGCCTCTGAGCCTACAGTTTGAACATTGTAACAAATATAGGAGATAAACAAAACCCCAGACACCTGCTTTCAGCGAGCCAGGATCTCAGAGCTGGACTTGATACAAAGTTTCAATTAT
>NW_006284344.1:457027-504030 GCF_000327345.1 Myotis davidii
GAGTGTCCCTGCTCTTGGCGTGACAGGGTATGGAGCCCCAACCCCGTGATTGGCCCTGCTCTGTGCGTGACAGGGTGTGGCGCTGCAACCTCCCCATTGACCCTGCCTTGAGTGTGACAGGGGATGGTGCCCCAGCCCCCCAATCGGCCCTACCCTGAGCATGACTGAGGGTGGCATCACAACCTCCCAATCTGCTCTGCTCTGTTCATGACAGGGGGCGGCGCCCCAACTCCCTAATCGGCCCTGCTCTGAGCCCGACCAGGGGCTGCTCCTTGGGATTGGGCCTGCCCTCTGCCACCTGGGAGCGGGTGTAAGCCAGCAGGTCGTTATCTCCCGAGGGGGCCCAGACTGTGAGAGGGCACAGGCCGGGCTGAGGGACCCCCAATCCCCGAGTGCACAAATTTTTGTGCACCGGGCCTCTAGTTGAATAATAATTTTCTTCATTATGGGGCTACATGTACTTAGTTTTATTCCTAAGTGTATTATATGTTTTCCTGCAATTGTGAATGCTATTTTAAAAAGATAGCTCTGGCCAGGTAGCTCAGTTGGTTAGAGTGTTGTCTGAGGTATGCCAAGGCTGTGGATTCAATTCCCAGTCAGGGTACATACAAGAAGAAACAATGCATGCATAAATAAGTGAAACAATAAATCAATGCTTCTCTCTTTCTTTCAAATCAATAAGTAAAATCTAAAAAAGGATACGTATTTTCTAATTGATTATTGCTGGTACACTGAATTTTGTGTGTTGGTTGGATACCAAGCAACATTGCTGAAATCTCTTAGTAGTGTTAATGGTGCCAATAGTTTGTCTACAGGTCCTGTAGTTTTTCCTATGTAGATTATTATATCATTTGAAAGTGATGGCAACTTTCTTTCTTTAAAATATCTTCTCTCATTTATTTATATCATTTTATTGTTCTGACCTGTCCCCCCCTCTTGGAGTAGAAACAGTGATGAGAATTTTTTATTTGTTTCCTGATTCTAAAGGGTGTTATTCTAATGTTTCACCATTAAGGATGATGTTTGTTGCAGGTGTTGGAGAGCTATCTTTAATCAAACTAAGAAAGTTCCTTTTTGTTTTAAGTTGGCTAATAGAATATTTTAAAATCATATAAACAGGTCTTGAATTTTTTTCAAACACTTTTCCTGCACCTAGGAGATTTGATTAATTTTCTCCCATGGACACTTAATTTTGTGAATTACATGGATTTTATTATGTCAAATTAACCTTATATTGCTAGGATAAATACCACTTGGTCATAATGTATTAGAAACACATTGCTGGGTTTGGTAATATTTAATTTAGGAGATTTCATCAATGATCCTAAGGCAGATTGTCCTGTTCTTATCCTTTCCTTGCACTGCTCTAGTTTTAGTATCAAGGTATATTAGACTCACAAAAGAAATTGGAGAAATTAAGTTTTTTCTGTAATACTTATATAAAATATGTATTATACATTTTTGAGGTTAACTTGCTTCTAAAACTATATGGGCCTTTGACAGCTAAATTTAATCTATTATTATTTATTGTGATTACTGATATATTTTGACTTCTTTCTTTTTTTGTTTTTAATAACACTTATTGAAATATAATTCACATACTATAACATTAATACTGTTCACATGTAAAATTCAGTGGCTTTTGGTACATCCAGAGTTGTGTAGTCATCACCACAATTTCATTTTAGAACACTTTAACCGTTTGGCTGCTGACGTATTTTTTCGGACATATGCCAAAACTGCGGCACTAATTGTGCGTGTATGGGAAAAAATGTAAAACACTTTTTATACAATAAACTCACTTGTATTGCTTTGCAACAACAAAAATTAAAAAATACCAATTGTTTACATAAATTTGTTTTAAATAAGAAGAGCGCGATAGCGCTCCTTAGCAGTCAAACGGTTAATCAAACTAAAAAGAAACCCTCTACGTATTAGCACTCATTTACAATCCCTGCCTCCTTCTAGCCCCTGGCAACCACTTACATACTTTCTGTCTTTATTAATTTGTCTATTCTTGGCATTTCATATAAATGGAATAATAAAATATGTGGTCTTTTGTGTGTGGCTTCTTTGACTTTTCATAGTGATTTCAAGGTTCATCCATTTGTGGCATATATCAGTACTTCACTACTTATTATGGCTGCCTAATAGTCCATTGTATAGCTATAACACATCTTGTTAATCCACTCATCAGTTGATGGACATGGGGTTGTTTCAACTTTTTGCTATTATGAATAATGCTGCATATGAAATTCATTTGTAAGTTTTTGTGTGGACATGTTTTCAATTCTCTTGAGTATATGTCTAGGAGTGGAATTACTGACTCACATGGAACTTTAATTTTTTGAGCAACTTCCAATGATGATTCTTCTTATTGATCAAGCTTTCTTTATTTTTCTTTCTACCCTCTATTCATTTGGGAGTCATACATTTTATTCCTGCTCTTCTAGTGGTTTGAAAAAAATTAAATGAATATGTGACCTCTTAGATGTTTACAGATAAATGTGACTTAACAAAGTCTAATATTAATCACTATATCTATTTTTTTCTGAACAATATCAGGGCAGTAAAACACAAATACTTATCACCACCCCCTCTTCCATGTTATTGTCTAGTATGTTAACTTTATTGTTAATCATCCCTAGCTACTATTATTGTTTAATTTTTATATTTAGTGCTTTTAAAATTTGCCAACATGTTTTTCAGTTTACCTTTGTTTCATCTGTCCTACTCTTTCTCCTAAAATTATTATTTCCTTTACTGAAGTATATGTTTTCATTGCCTTTGAGCAAGGGTCTGTGAGTGAAAAATGCTCTAAGTCTTCTTTATCTGAAAATGCCTTTTGTTTTCTCCCACTCTTAATGATAGCCAGGCATAGGCTTCAGGGTAGCAGGTATTTTTCCTCATCACTTTGACACTATCATTTCATTCTGTTTGAGCCTCTATTGTCAATATGATTGTCATTCTTTTGTAGGATATTTTTGTTTGTTTGTTTTACCTTTGGTACTCTGAATTTCATTATGATATGTCTAGATAAGCTTTTGGTTTTACTAATCCTGCTTAAGACTCAGTGTCCTTTGATCTGAAAACTAGTGTCTTTCTTCAGTTATATACAATTTCCAGCCATTATCCCCTCAAATATTGCCTTTTTCTCCATTCTGTTTAATTTCTTTTGTAACTTGTTTTCTGTATATTGTGAATGGGATTTTAAAATAATGCTACCACTTTCATTATACTCTGCTTATTCTATCCTTAGGCATTTTACTCACTCACATTTTCATCTTTTTTTATTATTTTTTTTAATCTTTCTGTGCTGGTGATTTTCCCAGCTAACTTCTACTATTTACAGTTTCTCTTCAGCTATATCTAGACTGTAGTTTTACTTCTGTATTCCATTTTTAATTTTAATGGCTATATGTTTTGTTTCTAGAAGTTCTTTTTGTTTCTTCTTCAAATTCATCTTTTTTCTTAAAAATCCTTTTTGATCTTTTTAATTATTTTAAACATTCCTATTTTATAATCTCCTTCAATTGTTTATTTTGTTCAGTTCTTGAGATGCTAATCCTGCTGTTTATTGTAACAGCTGATTCTTTCTCACAGTGGTTAATTTCCTAATGTGATTTCTATGTTTTTATTATAAACTCAGCATTGTCCTTTCTGTGGGTGGTCCATGCACCCTAGGATGTGGAGGTGTCTCTAAACAATTGCTTTTTTTTCTATTTTTCAAGAGATTTCGGACTTTTACCAGTTCTGGACATAGTGTCTGGTGTTTCCCTGAGATGATGAGTCTCCTTCACACCTAATAGGTTGATTTTGAGGATCCCAATTTTAAACAAGAGTTTCAATTTCAGTTTCTGTCTTGTGTGGTCTGAAGACCACACTTCCTATTCTCTTAGGAGTATTAATTTTCCATCTATGTTAATAATAGGGTCTTCATTTCAAGTAAACTCAATACAACATACATTAGGTTAGAGGTATCTGTTTACCAAATGATTATTTTACAGAAGGATTAATTCTGGATTTCTTCTAAATAGTCACTCATGTATTGTACTAAAATGCGATGTAATTTCTAAAAGTTCAATCTATATAAAATGTTGCATAGTACTCAACAAATACTGAATAAATGAGAGACTGAATGCATGAATGTAAAACTAACTACTGTATCATGAAATTGAAAATGCCATTTTATTTAAACCTACAGGATAAAAATTTTGATACAAATTAGCAATAGTAGGTTCGAAAATCTTAAATGCAACAGCTAAACTATTAAATAGAAACCATAATGAGTTGCCCAAACTCAATGGCTGGCATTTAGAAGAGTTCATTATTTTGAAGCTAAATACAAAACTGCTTCCTGAATATTCAGCCTGTGAAAAAACATTCTGCTGGGTTGCAGTGATCTGGAAAGTTAAGTTAAACTTCACATGGGGTTATGTATTAAAGAAGAGACATCTTTATGGCATGTGCACAATTCAGCAACTGATGCAAACTCCTTTCTTGAGATACAATGGAGTTTGCTAGTGTCAAGAGGGTCAAGTGATTTTTCTTGCAAAGAGAAAGGACCACAGGAGAGATAAAAGGAAGTTTAAAAAACATAATGGAAACATAAATGAAAGAGTATTATATTCCAAATCTTTAAACACAAAAGGGGAGGAGGAAGCCATTTTGAACACTTGCTGTATTGTGCAACACTATACATTTTTAATAACAAAGGGAAGATCAGCTTGAGATTTCTTTAATGCACATCAAAGCCAAAGGTTTACAAACTACATAAAGCATCTTTGAATACAAGGTATAACTTGGATAATACTACTTTTATTTCTTTGGTTAAATGAGACTTAGTTGTTGGCATCACCTAGGTTTTTATTAATACAATGCTGAAAAAGAAGTTCTACATTTACTAAGTATAAGAGAAAGGACAACTGGAATTTATTCACAACTGTATTGTATTTCAGAAACTGGGTTATGTCCCAATTCATAGTCCCCACATGGTTTGGGGAATGATTTCATGTTCCTGTAGGAGCTAAGAAGAATGGGGGTGATTTTAGTTCCAGTGAGATTTCAAGATGAATAAAAGTGCAAAAGATGGAAGGAGTTAATTTGATTATAAAATATTTCACTAGTTTTTATTGGTGTCATTTGAATCAGAATTTTAAAACAAATGAGTTCTATTAGTAGTAGGAAATGTCACCCTTGAGGGGAACTTAATGATTATGCAACCCAATCCCTGCATTTTATAAATGGGAACATTTAGGCTCAAAGAGAGCTAGTGACTTGTCTAATGTCATACAGTAAATCACAAGAGAATGGGGACAAAAACTTAGGCCCCTTAACTCTGAGTCCAGTGTTATTTCTGATATCTTATACAAGTTGAAACTCTTTGGGTTGTTTGTTTGTTTAACAGCTGGATTATTGAATTATTTTGATAAGGCTTTAATAACAAAGTATCAAAAACTAGGTGGCTTAAAACAACAGAAATTCATGGTCTCATAGTTATAGAACCTAGAAGCCTGAAATCAAGGTGTCAACAGGGCCATGGTCCCTCTGAGACTCTGGGGAGAATCATCCCTTGCCTCTTCTTCGTTTCTGGTGGTAGCCATTGATCATGGGTGTTTTTTGGCTGGCAGCTGCATTGCTCCAATATCTGCCTCCGTCTCACATGGCATTTTCTATTTGTATCTTTGTCCAAATGTCCCTCTTCTAATAACGACCCCAGTCATATTGAATTAGGGACCAATCTACTGATTTCATGTTAACTTGATTAAATCTGAAAAATTCTATTTATAAATAAGGCCATAATCACAGGTACTGGGGGTTTGTATTTTAACATCTCTTTGGGAGACACAATTCAACTCATAGTATTAGCTTCATTGAGATGCAATCCACATACCATACAGTTCACCTACTTAAAGCTTACAATCTACAGTTATTAGTGTATTCTCAGGACTGTAAACATCACTATAATCTAATATTAAAATTTCTATTCCCCCCTAAAAGAAACCCCATCCCTATTAGTAGCCACTTCCCATTCCCCCTATCCCTGCTCCAGCCTTAAGCAATTACTAGTCTACTTTTTGTCTCTATAAATATGCCTACTCTGGGCATTTTATTTAATTGAATCATAAAATATGTGGTCCAATGTGAATGTTTTTCGCTTAGAAAAATGTGTTTAAGGTTGATCCAGGTCATAGCATGTATCAGTAGCTAATTCTTTTTTTTTTTTGGCTGAATAATATTCCCTTATATGAATACACTGTATTTGTCTATCAATTTTTCAGTTGATGGGCATTTGAGTTTCCACTTTTGAGTTATATGACTATTACTACTATGAACATTTGTCTGCAAACTTTTGTGTGGATATATGTTTTTGCTTTTCTTGGGCATCTAGCTAGAAGTGGAATTACTGGGTCATGTGGTAATTTTACTCATTTGTGGAATTTCCAGATGGTTTTCCATAGTGGCTGCACCGTTTTATATTCCCAACAGAAATGTATGAGGGTTCCAATTTCTCCACATCCTCCCCAACACTTTTTCTTATTCTTTTTTCTTAGCCATCCTAGTGGGTATGAAATGGTATCTCATGGTGATTTTAATTTGCATTTCACCAATGACTCATAATGATGAGCATCTTTTCATACGTTTATTGGCCATTTGTTTATCTTCTTTAGAGCAATGTCTATTCAGATCCTTTGACCATATTTTAAATTGAGTTGTTTGTATATTTATTGTTGAAATGTGAGAGTTATTTTTATAGCCCAGCGGTTCTCAACCTGTGGGTCATGACCCCTTTGGGGGTCGAACGACCCTTTCACAGGGGTTGCCTAAATACATCCTGCATATCAGATATTTACATTATGATTCATAACAGTAGCAAAATTACAGTTATGAAGTAGCAATGAAAATGTTTTTATGGTTGGGGGTCACCACAACATGAGGAACAATTGTATTAAAGGGTCGTGGCATTAGGAAGGCTGAGAACCACTATATAATATAGCCTATGTAGTCCCTTATCAGATATATGATTTGCAAATATTTTCTCCCATTCTCTGGATCCTTGTTTCACTTTTATTCATGGTGTCCTTTGATGCACAAAAGTCAAAAGTTTTACATTTTAATGACTATTAAATTATCTATTATAATTATCTATTTTGTTATTGTTTTGCATGCTTTTGTTGTCATATCTAAGAATCCTTTGCAAAATCTGAGGTCATGATGATTTATCTCTATGTTTCCTTCTAAGTATTTAAGTTTTATCTTCTGAATTTATGTCTTTGATCCATTTTCAGTTAATTTTTGTATAGGATGTGAGGTAAGTGTCCAACTTCACTTTTTTTATTGCCATCTGTCCCAGCACTATTTTTTTTAAAATAATATTTTCCCCAATTGAATAGTCATGGCAACCTTGTAAAAAATCAGTTGATACATAATGTTATTTTTGGACTCGTGATTCTATTCCTCTGATCTATATGTCTATCCTGTGCCACTATCATACTGTCCTGCTTACCACTGTTTTTTAGTAAGTTTTGAAATTGGGAAGTGTGAGTCCTACTTTGTTCTTTGTTTTCAAGGTTGTTTTGGCTATCCTGGGAAACTTGAAATTCCATATTAATGTTAGAATCAGCTTGTCAGTTTCTACAAAGAAGTCAGTTGGGATTCTAACAGGGATTATGCTGAATCTGTAGATTAATTTGGAGAATATTGCCATTTTAACAATATGAAATCTTCCAATCTATGAACATGGGATGTTTTTTCATTTACTTAGATTTTCAGTATCTTTCAACAATGCTTGTAGTTTTCAGAGTATAAGTTTTTCAGTTCTTTTAAATTTGTTCCTAAGTTTTTTATTCTTTTGATGCTATTATAAATATAATTGTTTTCATAATTTCATTTGTTGATTGTTCATTGCAAATATATAGAAGTACAATAGAGTTTTGTATATTGATCTTGTACTATGCAACCTTGCTGAACTTGTTTATTAGTGATAATAGATTTTACAGCGGTTCTCAACCTGTGGGTCGCCACCATCAGAAAACACATATAGCATATCAGATATTTACATCACGATTCATCACAGTAGAAAAATTACAGTATTCATTGCTGGTGTATAAGGAACACTACTGATTTTTGTATATTGATTTTTATTCTACAATTTCTCAGAACTTGTTTATTTCAGTAGTCTTTTAGTACATTTCTTAGGATTTTCTATTTACAAGATCATGTCATCTGCAAATAGAGATAGTTTTACTTCTTTTCTTTTTTTAACCAATCTGGATGCCCTTTATTTCTTTTTTCTTGTATGATGCCTGGGCTAGAGCCACTAGTACAATGTTAACTAGGATTAGTGAATGCAAGCATCCTCATCTTGTTCTTGACCTGAGAGTGAAAGCTTTCAGTCTTTCACCATTAAGTATGATGTTAGCTGTGGATTTTGAAGCTCTCTTTCAACTGTTCTTAACTGATCTATCCAACTTTCCCTCCCGCCCCCCCAACTATCAACCTTTGCATGCCTGTTGTCCAACTCTTCAATCTCAGCCTTGCTCACAAAAATTCACCAGTCTAAATAGCCTAATTTTAAAAATACTTTTCTTTATATGCCCTGTTTATTTTTGCCTCTGCACCCATTGCTCATAGTAACAGAGAATGCTCTTTTTCTCCAACAATCTAGCTCATACACTTCCTCAGGATAGAGCTTTATTTCCCAGATTATTGTACCACCACCTCCTCAATAGACATAGTGGACACATATACCCTATGGACAAACATGCATCATACGATTCCCTGACTCCCCATTTCCTGGGTGTTTGAAGCTAATTTACATTTTGTTTCAGTTTATATCACTTTGTAAATATTCTTTCGTTGATTCTGATATCTTTGTCTTGGCTCCACCAACTACACTGTAGGTTTCTACAGAGCAAGGACTGGAACCTGGCATTGTAATGTCATCTACGACAGACCTCAATACAAATGCTTATAGGAAAAGAAGGTACTAAATAAAAGCTGACAAACTTCAGTCAAATTTTGTTCTTCTAGAACAGTGATGGCGAACCTATGACACGCGTGTCAGAGGTGACATGCGAACTCATTTTTTTGGTTGATTTTTCTTTGTTAAATGGCATTTAAATATATAAAATAAATATCAAAAATATAAGTCTTTGTTTTACTATGGTTGCAAATATCAAAAAATTTCTATATGTGACACGGCACCAGAGTTAAGTTAGGGTTTTTTTCAAAATGCTGACACGCTGAGCTCAAAAAGTTCACCATCACTGTTCTAGAAGGACTCTCTCTTCTTTGTGGGCCACTATGAAAATCAGAGGCTGACTGGATGCCTCTCATACCTTCCAGGGTAAATGCATCATATGCCAAGGCAAAGTCACTCCCACAGTCCTTGTTTAGAAAATGTATGATTTTTATGTTGTCCCCATTAAAGCAATACAGTCCACTAGATGTGACCGCAAGCATGGCCTTCTTAAAAAATGAGTGTCTCTCAGTGTGAAATGATAATTGTCCAGGCCAGGCCTATGCTGAGGTTTAAAGTTTATCACAAAGATCCCAGATTCCTGAACACAGTGCCTGCTGTTGTTTTTTTTCCTGTGGCATTTGCCTGTTTTCTGTGCTTTACTACAACTAAAATAATTGACATCTCCTCGCTCCATCCCACTAACTGTGGCAAATGTCATAAAGTGAAAATCCTTTGCAATACGCACACACAAATAACAGAATGTAGGGCTTGGTTATGCTGCCTTAACAGTTAAAAAGGGAGAAAATGGTTTTTATTGGGCACTTGCTGAACACAGTCTATGGCAGGCATGGGGGGAGAGGTAGCAAATATATAGTTGCTGCTGTAGAGGAATTTACTAGTACAGTTTCATTGGGGTGATAAGACTAACATACCTCAGACAGAGAATAAGTTAGAAGTTCTGTGTGATAATTGCTAAACAAGGGCAAAGGAGCATACCATCAGTGTGATTTGGAGTCAAGGAAGGCCTTTGAAAGAAGGTAACTCTTACGTTTGACTTGGATGGATTTTGATGGACAGAAGAATGAAAGGTATGTAAATAAACTAATATGAGGTTGACAATATAGGGAGGCTGACTAATAGGGTTCAAGGTTAATACTATATATTATTTGAAGATAATATCAGTGAAATAAGAAAGGACTAAGATTGAGGTGTGTCTTGAGTGGATAGAATCAGACTATGAGAGCTGGAAGGGCATTGCTAATATTCCAGCTGGAGCTAGAATTCCTAGTGTACCAGTATAGTTTCCATCATCTCATTAGAGTATTTTTTAATCCGTGAATTTTTTTCTTCAAATGGCATATTATGTAATGAAGCCAAATATGTAAAGCAGACAAAATCAAAAGTACTTTGGTTGAATTTGGGCAAGACCAAGAGGAACACAATTACTACATTTTAAGAATTAGGCAACTGAGATACAGGAGAAAAAAATTATCTGTATGTCATTATATCCAGTGGAAACTTCTTAGTTCCCATCTTGCCTGGCTTCTCAGCAGCACACTATATTGTTGACTATTCCCTCTTGCTCAACACACTCCTTTTCTATGTCTTCTATGATATATTTTTTTTTCTGGTTTTCATCTACTTTCTGGCCTCTCCCTCTCAGTTTCATTTGGGTGCTCATTCTCCTATGCCTAGACTTTAAATGTTGGATTTCTCAGGACTTGAACCTCAGCCCTTTCTACTTGTCCTATATTATTTGCCTAGGAAAACTTATCTGATGGCTTCAAGTATAATCTAAATAATGGCGACTCTCAAGTCATATTTCCAGCCCAAGCCTCTCCTCTATTACTGATTATGCATCTCCATCTGGATATACCACATGTGCTGCCAACTCAAAATTTCTGAAACTAAACTCATATCTTTCCCTTCCCTATAGTCCTTCAAGTTTGCACATTTTTCTGTTTTTTTTTTTTTAAATCTCAGTAAATGGCATCACCACCCACCCAGTTTCCTATGTCCCAAATCAAGAACTCATCTTTGACACCTTTTATCTGCTCTCCCACATTCAGTCAATCACCAAGTCCTGTTCATTTTAATTCATAAATATCTCTTGAATCTCTCTGCTCTTCTCCATTTCCATTGCTGAACATTAGATGACCACTCCCCTCCAGAATACCATCATTTTTCCACTGGACTACAATAACCTCATTGGTCTTCCTGTCGCTATTCCATTCCTTCCTCACCTCCACTCAGTTTTCTACATTGCAGCAGCTGGAGTGTGCTTTTTAAAGTATAAATCTGATCACACCATTTCCCTGTTCAAAAGCCTTCAGTGGCTTTCTATTGCCTAAAGAAAATGTCTAAATTTATCAACATAATTTAGAAAACCATTTGTGACCTGTGCACTTGCCCAACCTCATTTTTTAAACTATGATCTCTCTCTCTCTCTCTCTCTCTCTCTCCTCTTTCTCTCTCTTTTACACAGATACTCCAACCATAATGAACTTGGTTTAGTTCCCTGTATGTACCCTTCTCACAGCTTCACAGCTTTAGCACATTCTATAGCTTTCTACTGACTCTAACTCCCATCTATCCACATACTTCCTGAGTAACTCATCCTTCTGGTTTCTGCTGAAATTTCACCAACCCTGGGAAGTCTTCCTAACTCCATTCCCACTCCCAAGTCTAGGACAAATGTAGCCTCACAGCTCCTTGAATGGCTAACCTTTTACAGAATGTATCACACATTATTATAATTGCTGCTTTAATAGTGTATCTCCCTACTTAGCCAATAAGTTCAGTGAAAGCAGGGTCCATCTTGCCTACTACTATATCCTCAGTATGTAGTATAGTGCCTAAAATATAGTAGGTTCTTAAAAAATATCTGCTGAACGAAAACATGAGTGAATGAGTTACACCATACAACAAAGCTTATACTGTCTTTCAAAAAGCTTAACAATATATAAAAATTTTGCCCAGTTTCCCCCGTTTTACCTTTTTATTTGATGTCTTCTTAAAAGGGTACACTTTTAGATCTTGGAACATCTTTGCAAATGCCAAGGGTGTGATTGTGTATGTGATGAAATATTTGGCCAAGATGATTATGACTGAAAATTTTCCCAGTTATTCTGTGGGGAGGGCTGTCCCTTTGACTTGTAATTATGGCTACCTAACTTCTGCAATGATTCACTGGGGAAATTAAAAAAACACGCAAAAGATAATTAAAAAATAAAAGATGATACATTTTAAACTTATATAGCTAACTAATTAACAGGTTCTTACCCTTTTCAGCTATTTGTCTTTTATGAACCTCAAGGTATTTTGCTGAGAAAGGGCTATTTTCTCCATGTTATATAAGTGCACACTGGCTAGAGGCTGGAACAAAGGAAGACACAGATGAGAAGTGAGAGACCATTAAAGGACAATTTAGCAAGTGAACATTCCGACCTCATGAACTTCTAAATTATGGGAATTTCATTTTTAATGAAAAGAGGGAGCCAATTTCAAGCCCTGGAGAAAGAATCTTGCCTTTTCAGTGGCCAGCAGGTCAGCAAGGTTACAAGGCAGCTTTCTGGTCAGATCTCTGTGGCCTCAGTCTCAACTTTTAGACAACAGCTACTGGCTAAAAGAAGATCTTGGATTTCTGAGTTTGTGGTCTATAATAAGGAAATCATACCATGGCTAATAGAGAAGTGGGCCCTGTCTCCAGCAATTCTGGGAAAGGCAGATTGAATATCTCAATATATTCCAGATGCCATGTTTTCAAAGCTCTTACCTAATGCCCAGGGTAGCCTGTTGCTTTTTAACAGACAAAAAATCAGCCTTGAGCCCTAGCTGGTTTGGCTCAGTGGATAGAGTGTCAAGTCAGCCTGCATACTGAAGGGTCCCAGGTTCGATTCTGGTCAATGGGCCATGCCCAGGTTGTGGACTCAATTCCCCAGTAAGGGGTGTGCAGAAGGCAGCCAATCAATGATTCTCTCTCATCATTTATTTTTCTAACTCTCTCTTCCTCTCCCTTCTTCTCTAAAATCAATATATATAAAAGCCTAAGTGACTGGATGACCAGAACAACCAGAATGACCAGAACGACTGGTTGCTATGATGCACACTGACCACCAGGGGGCAGATGCTCAATGCAGGAACTGCCTCCTGGTGGTCAGTGTGCTCCCACAGTGTTTGTTTTTTTTTAAATTTTGGCTATTCCAGCAAATATGTAATGATACTACATTGCTGTCATGATTTATGTTTTCCTGATAAATAATGAAGTTGAGTACCCATTCCTAAAGTTTTGGGATTAGTGATTAGTTCTGTTCAAAATAGTTTACAATTCGCATTTTACTTATTGTTAGCCCAAGAGTTATTTAGAATTGTGTTCTTTAAAAATTTCCAAGTGTAAATATTTTGAGAAATTATGTTTGTTGTTGATTATTAATTTTACTGCATTGTGAAGAGTGAACATTGCCTACAGAACATTCTATTTTAGGAATTTGATATTTTCTTATAGTCTAATGAAAGGTCATTTTTTTCTTGGTGAATATTTGTGTATGTTTAAAAAGAAGGTATATCTCTATTTGTTGAATACAAGGTTCTATATATTAATTGTATTATTCAAAATTTCTATAATCTTAATTTTTGTCTATTTGATACCTCATTTTTTTAGAGGAATGATTTAAATTCTCTCATTGCAATTGTGATTTATGTAAAGCATGCTTTTTATTGTACATTTATCAGTTTATGTTTCTATATTTTGATCCTCTGTGCAGAAAGGTTCATAACTGTTACATGTTCTTGGTGAAGTGTCCTTTCTCCTTATCAAGATAATGTTTCCCTCTTGGTCTCTAATTTATGTTTGCCTTGAATTTATATGTTGTCTGCTCTTAATATTGTCACACCAGTTTTCCTTTTGTTATCATTTGTTGGGTATTATCTTTTTCTAGCTCTTTATTTTCAATCTACATCAGTCATTTTGCATTTTGTTTCCAGTGTGTCTCTTGTATGTAATACCTAGCTGAATAATTTTTACTCTCTTAATAAGTTTAATTCATTCACATTTACTGTGATTACTGATATGCATAGAGTTATTCCTGCTTTCTTATTTCCTGTTATAAATCTACTATTTTTTCACTTTCTTAATTTTTTCCTTTATGTTTTTTGTTGAATGGATTGAGATTTTTTATTTCCTTCTCTTCTTTCAAGTTGGAAAATTATACCTCTTAGTTCTATGTTTTATTAATCACCTTTAAAATTTTAATACACATAGTTATATTTTTAACACTAGAATTAGTATCTACTTAGTCTTTCTGAAAAGATGATAACCCTAGCATGCTTTTACTGCCCACTATTCTCCATCCCCAATTCTCATCTTGCTATTTTTGGACTTGAGTCTCACTAATGCCTCTTGGATTGAATTTTCTTTTTTCTGTAATATATCCACCAGTAATTCTTTCAGTGTGGGTTTGTGGTGTGTAAAATTTCCGGGTCTTTGCATGACTGGAAAAGTCTTTATTTTATCCTCCTTCTTGATTGATAGAATTCCTTAGCAATATGAAGTGCTCCCTGTTTCCGGCATCCATGTTGCAGTTGGAAGTCCAATGTCAAGTTCTCATTCCTTTCTGGTGACCTGACTTCTCCCTCTGATCATTGGTAGCTTACAACACTTTAACCTTGGTTTTCGAAATTGTAGTACAAGGGTGTGTGTGTGTGTGTTTGTGTTTGTGTTTGTGTGTGTGTAAGTAATTCATCTTTCTTGGCACTTGATGGGCCTTATCAATCAAAGAGTCACTATCATTCTTTAATTATGTGGACATTTTGGCTATTATTTATTCAAAGATTGCCTCCTCTCTATTTTGTGTGTTCTCTTCTCTTGGAATTCCTATTAGACTGATGTTAAAACTTCTGGTTTTGTCCTCTATGTCTTAACTCTTTGGGTTCTACTGGATAATTTTTTCAGTTCAATCTTGAAGCTTGCTTGTTTGCTTTTCACATGAATCAAATTTGCTACTTAGCCCATCAATCAAGCTATTTATTTCCAAACTTACATTTTAATTTTCTAGATCTCTAATTAGCTTTAAAATAATTTTTGTTCTTTAAAAAAAATCTCTATTGTTAAAAGTATTACATGTCCCCCTTTTCCCCCATTGACTCCTTCTAGCCTGCCCCAAACCCCAACCCAGACCTTCACCACCCTATTGTCTGTGTCCATGGGTTATGCATATATGCAGACAAGGGCTTTGGTTGATTACCTCCCACCCAACCACCACACACCCTCCCCCATCTTCCCTCAGAGATTTGTTGCTCTCTTCCATGCTTCTGTGTCTCTGGATCTTTTTTGTTCATAAATTCATTTTGTTCATTAGATTCCACATATGAGTGAGATCATTTTATACTTGTTTTTCTCTGATCTTAGCATTATTTTGCTTAGCATAATATTCTCCAGGTTCTTCCATGCTGTCTCAAAGGATAAGAGATTTTTCTTTTTCTGTTTTTTTTTACTGCTGCATAGTATTCCATGGTGTAAAAAATGCACCACAGCTTTTATATTCACTCCTCTAGAGTCATTGTTTCCTTGTTAATTTTTTTTGTGTGGAAGATCTATCCAGTGAAGTCAGCAGGGTGTTAAGATCCCCTACTATGATTGAAAATCACTGTCCTATGATTATGCTTGAGCTCTTCCTATTTACACTACCTGAGTGCATAAGGCATCCTTTGTACCTCTCTCATTGACCACAGCAGTTCTACTGCCTATGTGCTTGGCTATAGTTTCTCTCTTTAATACTGTCCCACATGCTTTATGTCTTTCAAGGATTCTTTTATATTCAATAGTTTTGGTGCTGGTTGGTGCTGGATGCAGCATGTATTAGGTTTTCCATCTTGAAAGCAGTGATCCTGCACCTTTGTCTACCAACATATGCTATCTCTATTTATTTCCTGGCATGATCATTCATTTCTGGATGTTTGAGGTCTTCAGCAAATAAGGAACTGGCTAGTTTGTGTCACCCTTGCAGCTGAGTTCTAGGGGTGAGCAGAACTTCATGAAACAGAATGGAAGATGGCATCTGGAGAGGGAAGGGACAGAGCATCTGAGATCTGTGGCAAAGAGATCATGCTTCTATAGGCAGGCATAGGCACTGGAATCAGTGATCTGGGATTGAACCGTAGTCACCACTTACTAGATTTGTGACCTTGGAGTGTTTTGTTTTTTTTTAACTCCTCCAGGCTTTAGATTCCTCATCTGTCAATGGGATAGCACCTATTTTCCTAATTCTAACATTATAACACCTCTGATTTTGATATGTATTTGATATGATAATTTGATATAACTACTGTGTGACTCACACAGAAATTGTTAAATTGTTAGTGAACCTTAAAAATCAATGACATCTTGGAATCATAACCAGGGTACTATTACCTATTTCATAGAGTTTTTTAAAGATTCAGTGAGGTAATGCATGTGAAGTACTTAGCTGAGTGCCTGGCACATAAGTAAGACTTTAATGAGTGTTAACCAGTGTTTGTGAGAGCATGGGGAACTGGCCTGAGACTGGATTCGGAGGTTTAAGAAGGGAAAGGTATTTGGGCACACTGACAATGATCCTAATAAAGAGGGAATATGCTAATTGACCCTCACACCATCGCAAAGATGGCAGTGCCCAAAGCCAATAAGGAGGGAATATGCTAATTGACTGCCCCACCCTCAAATATGGTGGCACCTACAGCCACAAGATGGTGGCACCCAGTCCCCTCAGTCCAGCTGGGGTGGCAGCTGCTGGGGCATCACCTTCCCCTGATCGCTGGGTTGCCTCCTGCCCCTGAGGGCTCCCAGACTGTGAGAGGGGACAGGCCGGGCTGAGGGACGCCCCCTCCAGTGTATGAATTTTCATGCACCAGACCTCTAGTAAATAATAATTTTGGAAACTAGGACAACCTCATGGGGTTGGAGGTAGGGGCTTCAGTGGTCCTCCAATAATAAAATCAAGCTAGCTTTGCCTGAGGGCTCTGCATCAGTATATTCTGATTAATTTACACTTCCTACTGGCAATATGATTATTAAGAATAAGGAACTGTATTAGTCACTTCCTGGGCAAGCCTGGGCAAGTGACTAGTCAGGGACAACTGTCCCCACTCTAATCTATGGATCCTTTTAATTAAAAAAAAAAAAAAAAACAACAACCTGCAGAAGTTTGCACAGGAAGGGAGGCAAAGAGCGAACATGTTTGCATTCTTTTCAAGAGTTGACTTGTAACATGGGGGATGGGGGTGGGAAAGGGTTTGCCACTTAAGCCTTGAGCTCAGTGCAGTTTTATTTGGGATTTATCTGCATGGTATCTGCAGTGTCAGGAATGATTGGTTTGCTTTTGGCTTTGTGTGATTCTAATCAATAATTACACCTATTGATTGAAGGCATATATTCAAAACATTAATTTACACTGAGCACCTTAACTTCATAAAATGGCAACAACTGAATTGGCTGAAATTGATTTCCCTTTTGTTTTCAAAAGAAAAAATCGCAGTGCTGTGGATATCCTCAGTGTGATTCAGAGCTCAAAGGTGGTTAACTACCAATATCAGAGAGAAGAAAGCTCTGCAAACATTATTAGGGTGCACAATGGTGTCCCAACAGAGATGGTTCACATGTCTTTCTAAAGTTCATCTGCTAAGATAGGGACCTCTTTCTGGCCTTGCAGGGAATTGAATGGAGGAATGATGCTCTGGTCTATGAGGAAGATGCCTTGGCTTCACAAGATGGCTGAGCTTGAGGTTGACCTTCCCAGGACCAAATTGCCCAAACTCCAAGCTGAATTCATTATCTTGCCTTGGGAAGCTGAACAGACAGGCTAGACCTGCTGCTGGAGCCATGAATACCATGCAGTAGTTTTCCAACTGTATTTGGTAGAGACTAGGGTTCCGTGGGTGGGCCTCAGGAGCTTCTGGGTGCAGCGATGGGGGAGCCTGAGTTTATGGGAGGACTGGCTGTATCCTTATTTCAAACAATGATTCAGAGTTTTCATTGGAAACATTGTCCCTAAGTAAACTCCCAGTTATAGCCTGGTCTGGTTCTGTCTTTGCTGATGTAACAACCCCCTCAAACACACACATATAACCTATTTGGCTGATTCTCCTCTTCTGTAGGGTCTCTCCTAGCCAGCAAACACCACCTTCCTTTCCTCAACCTCAGATCTGAAGTTTACCTGTGATAGATTGAATGCATTAATGGACCTCATCACTTCTCCCATTGTAGGCAGTGTGTTCTGCCTCATCTCTGGACTCTGGGCTAAGCCATGTCATGATTTGCCCAGTGGAATGTTAGCAGACATGTTGCAAACAGAGACGTGGAAAATGCTTGCACATTTTCTCCTGCTCACTCTTGCACCTCTGCTCTTGCTCCCTTGCATATCCATGAGGTAGGCTAACCCGCTGGAGCTATGTGAGAAACCCATGCAGCAGATCCATATCGTCCCTGACTCAGGCTGAGGCCAAACTGGATCAGCAGCTGATTGTGGACATATGAACAAATCCAGCCTAGATGATCAGAACTTCCCAGCTAAACTGTAGACCCAAGAGTAATAATTAGAAAATAGTTTTTGTTCTGAATGACTGAGTTTTGGGGTGGTTCATTGCACCGCATTATTGTGGCAATAGATTAACAGGTAACACTACCCAATCACTGAGGCTTATTTCAAATCAGTGCAAAGCCTTATAACTCTTACAGAAGAGGACACTCCTTCCTTAGAACTTGCAAGCATGTCAAACTCGCAGCCTGCAGGCTGCATGCCTTGTTTATTTGGCCTGTGTTATCCTTTGAGTTTGACATGCTTGTCCTATAGCTTCTACTACTTGTGCTGCCTATTTGGACTTTGTGATTCTCTGCATTATATTAGAACTTTATTTCATTGACTTCAAGATACCATTGGTGGAGCCCTAGCCGGTTTGGCTCAGCAGATAGAGTGTTGGCTTGTGGACTGAAGGGTCCTGGGTTCGATTCCAATCAAGGGCATATATGCAGGTTGCAGACTTTTTTTAAATATATTTTTTATTGATTAAAATATTACATATGTGTCCCTGTCCCCACATCACCCTTGCAGGTTGCAGACTTGATCTCCAATAGGGAGCGTGCAGGAGGCAGCCGATCAATGATTCTCATCACTGATGTTACTCTCTCCCTCTCCCTCCCTGAAATCAATACAAATACATTAAAAAAGAGATACCATTGGTGGAAAACATACCATCATCTTATGAATCACTAAGAAAAATAAAACAATAACAAACATACTGTAACATGCCATCCTTTGGGAGACACATTCTAATTTTAGAACATTTAAAATGTGTTTCTTAGAATCAGTGAAATATGGTAATTAACTCCAGAGTTTTATGTCTTAGTTGTCCACCAAGATTGTTCTTATTGATTTCAGAGAGGAGAGAGAGATAAAAACATCAATGATGAGAGATAATCACTGATTGGCTGCCTCCTGCATGCCCCACACTGGGGACTGAGCCCAGAACCCGGGCATATGCTATGAACTGGAATCAAACTGTGACCTCCTGGTTCATAGGCCAATGATCAACCACTGAGCCACGATGGCCAGGCAAGATTGTTTTTGAGGACAGATACTAGGTTTTCATCTTCTTTGAGGGAGCAGCATAGTTAGCATAGCTTTGGAATGAGGCCAACCCTTGTTCAGATTCTGGTTCCCTCACTTAACTAGTGTGAACTGAGGCAAACTACTTAAATTCTCTGAGCCAAGTTTTCTCTCTATAAAAACAGAGATAGTTTTTATCTTAAAGGGTCATTGTGAGAATTTATTAAATCATGCAAAGAACATGGTTGGCATTTAAAACAATGTTCGATTTCTTTTATTAATACAGGTGCATAATAAAAATTTTTAAATGTACACAAAGGAATGTAGTGCAAAATAAACCTTCTCATTCCCATTCCCTTATCACTCATTTTCCTTCCCAGGAGACAACCACAGTCACCAGGTTTTATTTTTTGAGAATTTTTTCCAGAGAGGCTCATAGTTGTCATTTGATAAAAGTTCATTTCTTTCTGCCTCTTTGAACCTCATAGAACTTAGTAAAGAGATGGGTCCTTTGTAAAGGCCAAGGTTTTGATAACCCATTACTATTTAGAACTCTAAATGGAAATAAGTAGCACAGGAAATTGGACAGAATAGACCAGTGTCAGATGTTTCTGGGGAAAAATAAATGTTTGTCAATCCATTTTCATACAATTGCCTCTTTTTTCCATTAGAACTAAGTGCAGAAATTTTTCAATTAACAAAGGGCTCATTACTTGGGTACAAGTTAAGATAAGTTTTACTGTAAATTCCACTTCTCAAAAGTGCTGAGACAGGGAATACAGACTTCACTTACCACAACTGAAAAGCTAGGCAAGCAGAGGAAACCAAATAATGTGGCTGATATTGTCAACTGCTATACATACGCAGATAGAGGAAACCTGTATTGACATAATAATAATAAATATGTAAAGAAAGCTCATGGTTTACCAATAAAATCATTTACCATGTTGCTGACTTTACTGGAAAATGATGCTTTATAACCAGTCTCTCGATTTGATTGATATCTAATTAAAAATTCACTAGACACAATTTCAAGCACCTCAAGCTATATTAAAGTCACTGCTATACCAATGGAGGCCTAATATCATTTAAAACCAAAGCAAGTATGATCATTTATTTAAAGCTTGGAAATAGTTCTGAAAATTGCAAAGTTGCATAAAATCTGTGGCCACATACAAAAAACAGCAGTGTGGTTTAGTAAAAAGAACTAGGAACTAAGGATGACCTGGTCTCAGTTCTGGCTTGTTGTGGTCACACTGTACGGTCTTGTATAAATCACTTCTCTCTGGCCCCCAGTTTTAGTGTCTGTACAATGAAGATAATAATATATGGGTTGTTTTTTTTTAACCTCATTGTTTTTTGTAAGAGTCAAGATGATGTATGTAAACCTATTCAAATGGTACAAAGCAGTTCCCAAACGTAGTTTCCAAAACATTTAGTGAGCACTTACTATATGCTAAGGACTGCATGGTGCTAAGGAAACAGGTGAACAAGCCCAAATCCCTGCCTTCAAGGAACCCATAGATGAGCTGCCAGACACAAATGTTAATGTAGTGTCACTAGAGTTGCCAGATAAAATACAAAATGCCCAGTTAAGTTTGCATTTTAGATAAACAAGAAATAATTTTAACATAAATCTATCCCAAATATCACACAGGACATACTTTTACTAAAATTATTCATTTATTCGTCTACAATTTACATTTAATTGGGTTTGCTGTATTTTTAATTGCTAAATCTGGTCATCCTATATGTCACACAACAATAGAAATATGTACATAATAGAGAAGCTGTGCAGTGGAGACATTCATTCTTCCTCAAGGTATCAGGGAAGGCTTCATGGAGGAGGTGAAGAGACATGAACAAGCATTTGGCAAGTGAACATGATTATGTAGCATGAAGGAGAGGGAAAGGGGGCATTTGAGGCAGCAGTACCAGGCAAGAAACACCTGGGAGAACATAAGTGCTCCAGGCTTTTCAGTGTTTTTCTAAAATGTCAAGTGTGAGGTAGGGAGTGACATTTGGAGTCCCCAGAAATGGACTTATATGGACTTTATGAAGGGTCTTATATGAACTTTTAAATGTTTAATGCCACAATGAAGGTGATGAGACTAGCCAAGGAGAATATGGGAATACATTTTCTGGATGGAAGGGTGGATAAATTTGACCACAAGGACAAAATGTTAGATTTCCTCTACATACAGTAAGAATGGCTGACAGGATAGAGATTTTTGTTTGGTATCAGGAATATGAGTGGGGGTGGGGAGCAGGAGAAAATGGAGCTCTTATCTATGTTGGATCCTAAAAAGAGGATAAGAGACCCTTTCTGAAGTTAGAAGACTAATGCACTTGCTTTAGAATAAATAAATTAAGGAAAGATGGACTTCACCCAGTGTGGAGTACATTCAGATTTTATTACCAGGCGAAATAGTATAGGCTGAAATGATAAATAGTAGAGGTTAAAGAAGTGGTAATATTTGGACAGGGAGAGATCCCAGGATGTAGGCCAAGCTATAAATATTCAACTAACTCATATACATCTGGAGGGCTGGAGAGATGGCTGGCTAGGTATTGGTTTAAAGAAGGATGCAAGGAGTTTGCTGGGCTGGATAATTGAACTATGACCCTTAGACAAGGATGTGCTAGAGCTGGTTCATTCTGGATTATAAGATCCAATGGTCAGCTTTTCAGTATTTTTGTTTGTTTGCTTTTTGCAATCCAAGTTTTAAATGCAGCCATTATTAAAAATTAAAAATTAAAAAAATAAGTTATATAAACATAATTAAAATTATATTAAAAATAAATACTCATTACTTAATAGTGAACTGGTGGTATTTTACTATTATGTACGCTCTCAAGATTATTTATTTATAATGTATGGTGTACTATTGCATATATTTTCCCAACTCCGTGTTTAGTGAAGTCAAGTTGGCGGTTTGAGATTGGCCATGGTTGGAATATTTATACCATGGAAATCAGCAAATATTACAAATAAGGGCTCACCCTACTGGTTGTTAAACATTGAGCATTTAGCCATTGAGGAACAGGGGGCCTGTCCCCATCAGGCAGAATATTGGTATGGTCATATTATGAGGTTAAACCATATGAAATAGCTGATATTCCATCATTTTTAAAATTGAAAGAGAGAGAGAGAGAGAGAGAGAGAGAGAGAGAGAGAGAGAGAGATATTTGTTGTTCTATTTGTTTATACATTCATTGGTTGATTCTTGTATGTGCCCTGACTGGAGATCGAAATAGCAACCTTGGTGTATTGGGACGATGCTCTAACCAACTGAACTATCCGGTCAGGCCAATATTCCATCATTTTTTATCTATGAAAATGATAATTTATATGGTTCAACCTAATACAATAAGGCACCTCTTCTTCTGGGATGACTAAACCTTGAACTATGGCATACTGGTTTAGCTAAGTGGGCACTGGCTAGATTTCATCTTCCACCTATCTCTCAGCTTTTTAAAATCTACAAAATGCACAGTCATAGGTGGGAGCCTTGTACCTACCTATTCTAGGGATTAATTGTCTCCCAAATATATTCCCCTTTCTTCATCAGCAATAGAACCTCAGTTCTTTAGCAGGCCACATGAGCATCAAGAATAAGGACTGCATTTCCCAGCTACTCTTGCAGTTAGGTCTGACCATGTGACTGAGTTCTGACCAATGAATTTTAAGCAGAATCAATTCATGCAACTTCTGATAAGTGTTATTAAAGGGAGTGAGCAAGCCCTTCTCATTTTTTCCCCTACTTTCTATTGGATAGAATTGGATCATCATAAATAAAGCCCCAGCAGCCAACCAGGACCATGAAATCACAACAGGAATGGAAGAAACAAGATGGAGCAATGAAATAGGAGTCTAGGCCTCTGACACAAGAGGACATTATACCAATTGTATTTTAACATGAGAGGAAACTAAGCCCCATGTTGTTTAAGCCACTATTACTCCTTTTCATTTCTATTTTTCCATGTAAAATTAATCCTAACCAGGAGTTTCCTAATAGAGCAGTTCTGAGGAATCAGTGTGATAATGCAGCAATTTTCATAGTCCTTGACCTCACAGTACTTGCACAATATCTATCTAATAATTATTAGGAGCTCACCTTGGTAACAGAGAGAGTTTAAGTCCATCAGCTTGGTGTGCGGACAATGCTAGGATGTGAAAGAGGGATTGTCAAGTATAGTAGGCTGACACTCATATAGGCTGCTAGCATATTTCTTTGGGACAAATGTCAGTGTTCTAAGGAAGAGGAGGTTCCCACGTAGTATCTGGAATGTACTAGCACATTCTGATGTATTACTTATGCATGAGATCTGCTGCTGTGGTGGTGGTGGCACTAGCAGTATCATGAAGGTGGAGTATTGTGACAGCAAATAACAGTAGATTCTTTGGGCAGTGAAAATATGGCAGGCCCCGGAGAGAGTGGTCATAACCTAGTCTCCAGGAGCCATGTGAAAATAAGACCTAAGGCAAAAATTTCAAAACACCCCAAGGATCCTTCCTCCTCTACCCTTCACCATAGCTAATTTAAGCCAGAAGGAGGAATTTGGATGGGGCCAGTGTTCCTCCAATTATGAGCCAGAGAAGGATGATTTTGTTAGTTTCTCTATGTGTGACTACATTCTACCCTAGGCTGGTGGTCTGGGCAACACCTGTTGCTCATAAATCCAAGAATGCCAAACTGAAAATGAACTACAACTCAGGAAGTTTACGTAGACCTGTAATCTTTGAAGTAAAAGACATGAAGAGAATTTCCACACTCCTACAGCCTTCTAAAGAGGCACCTGCCCTCTCCAACGGAATTCTGATGTAACTGGTTCACTGTGGAATATTAACTTGGTAGGGGTATTAACATATAAAGGTTTCATATTTTCTGTACATTGATTCAAACCTTGGTTTGTTGAGTTCCTCTTTTGTATTCATAAACCTTTAGTCCTTTTCAGTTAGTATAATTTAGTCTATTGAAAAATTCCAATCTCATATCTGATTCAAAGATTGCTATGTAGATGAGTCGGTAGGAAAAGTAGGAGAAGATGCGGAGGTGTGATATTCTCTATTCTTTTTCCCTCTCCTGTTTATAATATAACTCCTCTGGTATTGTTCTCTAGCTGTCTGTTTGGGGCAGGCGGATGCCCTTGGCCTTGCTCTTCTAGGTCTTGTTGGGAACTTCTGCTGCTGGGCCACTTTCTCTGCACACAGGTGGCATATCCAGCTTCAACGGGAGTGGTGGTTAGTTCTGTGACGTGTCCTCTGTTACCGAGAACACTCTCAGAGAGGGGAATCCTGGTGTTTTGCAGTAATTCCCAGAAGTTCATGTGCCCAACCTCTTCACTAGGTGGGTTGCTTGACCATTGACCCCAAAACTACCTGGATAGCACTAAGGCTCCTGCTCTTCTACTCTATGTTCCTTTACATGATGTCATAGAACTTCTGTAGTCACTTTCTGTGACTATTAAGGGAGGCAGGGATCTGGGGTGGGAGTATCATCTCATTCTTGTCCAAGTTACATTATATTACAGTCCTTTCATGTTTTACCACAATGGACTACTTCAAGAAGTCACCTGGCTTCAGAAATCTGCAGGTGAGAAGCAGGTCCCAGCATCAATATTCACATATAGCCTCTGCCTTTATAGAACCTATATCACATTCTCTTAAGGAGTCTCACCTTATTCTGTCCAAATACATGAGGGTAAGTACATAGGGTTTATAGCTCTTCAAGCATACTACTGGGGAGCAAGATGCCAATCTTTACTCCTTTTAGACTCTCCCCAAATCTGTGAGAGATTCTCTTGGGGCCCAGGCACTACTTCACTTGGCTCTAGTGGAGAGGAGAGAAAAACTTCTTCCTCTTTCTACCGGGATGAAAATACCAATAACATGCCCTCATCTCTTCCTCCAGGCTTCAGGAGAGTAGACTGGAGGTGGAGGGTAGTAGAGCATAGTAGATGACGTATGTCCAATAAACCCTAAGGGAAATATATGGTCCCATTTTTTGGTGACTGTTGGTGACTGTCTTTGGAATGAGAGTCTAGGCTACAAGACATTTCAGGAGCTAAAGTGCCTGATTTCAAATCCTGACTCTTCCACGTACAAACTGTGTGTCACTGGGCAGTTCACTTAAATTTTCTGTGCTTCAGTTTCTTCATCTCTACCATGGGGGTAATGATAATATCTACATGCCCTAACCAGTTTGGCTCAGTGGATAAAGCATCGGCCTGCGGACCGAATGGTCCCAGGTTCGATTCCAGTCAAGGGCATGTGCCTTGGTTGCGGGCACATCCCCAGTAGGGGGTGTGCAGGAGGCAGCTGATTGATGTTTCTCTCTCATCTATGTTTCCAACTCTCTATCCCTCTCCCTTCCTCTCTGTAAAAAAATCAATAAAATATATTTAAAAAATAATATTTACATGATAAGGTTATTATGAGGACTAATTGGATTAAGGTTTGAGAAGTGTTTAATACACTGCCTGGTACATAATAAATGCCATGCAAGTATTCATTGTTTATTATTATTATTGTTTTAAATATATTTTTATTGATTTCAGAGAGGAAGGGAGAGGGAGAGAGAGGGAAACATCAGTGATGGGAAAGAATCATTGATTGGCCGCCTCTTGCATGCCCCCTACTGGGAATTGAGCTTGTAACCCAGGCATGTGCCCTGACCAGGAATCGAATCCTGGTTCTTAGGCCAATACTCAACCACTGAGCCACACTGGCCCATATTATTATTATTATTATTATTATTCATCAGTTTTAGACTATAGTCACCTATTTGGGTTCAATAGGAGAAGTCTCCTTCCACATTCTGTTATGTTTGATGGATGGATCATGAAACCAACCTAGGAACAAGGAAGGACATTTGGAATTGCTTATGGTAACACTTCTAGTTAATTTGGAGTTGAGTAAAAAAAACAAACTCACTATATATACTTGAATGTCCCATTAGAAAGATGTGGAAAATAATCTTGGGTGGGCCCATCCATCCCTAGTTACTAAATCAAGCAGGTTTTTCTTCTGGCAGAGGAGATGCTGTATCAGAGGAATATATCCATTCAAATTAGAAGTCAACACATTGTTAATAAATGCTCCACATGCACTAAAGTGAATTATCATGCTGCATAAACTCTGGAAGGAATTTTCTAACTTTCCACTGGATGGAGATGCTTGTTTTATTAATATATTGAATAACAGCATTCTGTAAACAACTCATACTTTTTAGATTTACTCCTGTTAAAGAATGCCGTACTTAAGTGTGTGGAATTGACACTTGAAAATGAAATACCACTGCAAATAATAGGGAAATTGTAGATGCATTTTATACCTCTCTTTTTCAAATCAAAAGGTCTCATAAATACAGTCTCTAAAAGTGTCGGTGGGGGAGTTAACATAACAGTACAAGCAATAAGCCTGACCTTTCAATGTAATTTATTTTCGATTTTCTCAATCCTTTTTTTATTAAAACCACATCTGAAGCAGAATTAAATCCTATTATAACAGGTGTGTGATCATATCAGGTTCTCCCTGCCAGCGACCCACTTTATTAAAAGTTACTTTGTTTCAAGGAGGATAACCTGATCACGGCAGTGGGAAGCCTTTGGAAGACTGGGGACATCATGGGGGATGGAGCAGGATGGTTTTATTTTCCTGGGAACAACTGCTGTTACTGGTGAAATCAAAGAGTGTTTATGAACATTTCTTTTGTGTTTGAAAAGCCATGGTGGGATGTAATCTTTCCTCTGTGTTTATAAAGGTTATTTCTCTATGGGGTTATGTAGACCCAGGGACAGGTGGGTAATCAAACTGGTCTATATCGTGATCCACACATTACTTAGCCTGGGGCTATTTTCATGTGCAGTGTTCTAACTCTAAGTGACCATTTAAGGGGGAAAGGGCCTTTGAGACACTTTTTACATACAGAGCAACTTGATAGAAATGAGTTTTCAGTATTTGGCCAGAATTAAGGAACCTAATTATACTAGGTCTTTGAAAAAAGATTTAGAATTTTAAAAATCACTCTATTGATGAGTAGTTTGATCTGTTTTCTCCTGGTTTTAAATTTTGGTTTCTGTATCATTTTCTCTACTTAGTCATCTCACTACTCAGTTCAATTTCCACATTTTCCAGGAAGCTGCCCTGATAGTTCCTTGTCCACAGTGACCTCTTACCTCCTCCCAAATTTGACCACTTGTAGTTTATTTCTATCAACTGGCAACTGATCTGAATGGATTTGTCATAACTCCCCATCAACTTGAGAACTCCAGGAGGGCAGAAGGTCAAGCCAGGCTGATTCCTCTTTGCAGTAAATTTGAAGGCATATGGGGGCTGATCAAGGATAAAATGTATGACCACGAGGTGGCAGTAACACACAGTAAGATTTATGTGCATTCCAATTTGACAGGTTTGCATGGTGGGGTTGGAGGAGTAGGGATAGAGAAGTCATTTACAGCTAAGATCTTCCAAAGACCACCATATAGGGGTCACTACCCAGAAAGGGAGGAGGGGAGAATGTCAAGGGACTTCCAGGGAAGAGGGGAATTGGAGAGGGAGCTTACATGTCCTTGCAATGTTGCTTAGTAGCATAATGGGGATCCTCTGGGTCAGAGAGCTCTGCAGGGCAGCAGTGGCTTGTGGCCTTTTATAGCTGTAGGGTTTATCTTTATCTATGCCTAACAGATGTTAGGTGAAGTCGCAGGGTATACAAAACAGGTAGGCTAAAACATCTGCCAGTTGAGGCTATATTTAAAACAATTTGGATGAGTACAAATTTGAGTGTGGTGCCTATTGGATTTTGAGCTAACAGATCCCAGCCTGCTATGAAGAAGTCAACAACATAGGGCTAATATACAGAGACCATATTTGGCTTATTTATGTAACATCTTTCAGTAGTGTTGAAGGCTGTTACACAATGGCTGAAATAAAAAGGTGAATTTATTGCCCAGCCGGCATAAGTCAGTGATTGAGCATCGACCTATGAACCAGGACGTCACGATTCAAGTCCTGGTCAGGGCACATGCTTGGGTGACAGGCTCGATCTCAGTGTGGGGTGTGCAGGAGGCAACCAATCAAGGATTCTCTCTCATCATTGGTGTTTCTATCTCTCTCTTCCTTCCTCTCTAAAATCAATACAAATACATTAAATAAAAGCTGAATTTATTGCTTGCTTAAGCAAGGAAGAGCTTCATTTAAAAGGTGTAGATTCTCTGAGAAATGCAGAGAGTTTATCTTGTGGAGGGTTTTGGAAAATGTGGAATTCAGGAATTAGTGAACATCAGAAGCAGAAGCGTTTACAGACCTTACATCTTTAGCTATGGCAACATGGCATTGGAGGGTATTTGCTGTTGATTGGCTGTCTTTCCCAGGAATGGGGCTACCACTAATTGGCTGGCTTTCAGAGCGTCACTGACAAAAGAAAATGGGTTTAAGAGTGGCTCCAGGGGTTACCTGTTGCTATGGCCAAAGATCCAATCAGTTTTCTTCTTAGCAGAACAGGAAATTTTGATTCTCAGCACCAAGCACAGTGTTTTGTAAGCAGGGAGCACTCATAAGCACTTGCAGAATGAATGAGCAGCATCTGTGTATCATTTGAAAGCATACTGGCTTCTAGTCTCCTTAATGTTGAAGTCCTGTGTGAAAGAATAACAGCGGTTACCACATGTCCTTATCTCCTTTATTTCCAAACAAAGCACTTTCACATCCATCGTTTTATTTGATACTCACTTGACCCTCTGAGGCTGGGAAGGAAAGGAATACTGCTGTCTCTCTCCATTTGTAAATGAGAGGTGAAGTAAAATATCCAAGGTCATTTGGATCTCTGGACTCTATATTTCTTGGCCTTTTTTAAAAAAAGTGTAAGGTCAATAGAGCAGAGATTCCTATTTGGCGTGCAGAGATATTGGACCTCTCATCCTCAGGTGGGGCAGGGCCTGGTGTGGCCAGAACCTTGGCCCATTGCTCTGGCTGCAAATTCATCTTCCTCTGTGTGTTGCCAAACATTTTCACTTTCTGTGGGTGTCCTGATGTGAAAATGAGGGAAGCACTGCACAGCAGTGCCATTTAATGCACATGTAGGTCTGTACACACTGTATATAACTCTCCATGAAATAATAACACCTTACATCAGATTGTCATGTTTGAGTTTACAAAGCACTTCCATATATGGTAGAGTCTCATTAATCCTCATGCTAAACCTGTTATGTAGACAGAAGACAGATTAGTATAATTTAAATTTATATTAAAAAATACAAGAATATTCCTAGCTCATTTGGTTCAATGAATAGAGCATCGGCCTGCAGACTGAAGGGTCCTAGGTTGGATTCTGGTCAAGAGCACATGCCCAGGTTGTGGACTCATCCCCAGTAGGGGGCGTGCAGGAAGGCAGCCAATCAATGATTCTCTCTCATCATTGATGTTTCTCTCTCTCTCTCTCTCTCTCTCTCTCCCCCTCCCCCTTCCTCTCTGAAATCAATAAAAATATATTAAAAAACACATGAATAGAGAGTTTGGAAAATAGAAAAAAGAAAACTTTAATTTTGTCATCTCAACTAATCACTTATAACTTTGGCAGTTAAAAAAACCCCAGAAATGACATTTTCTAACAAAATTATACTATGCATTTAATTTACTATCTAGTTATAATATAAGCATTTTTCCATGTTACAGTAACACCTTTATCACTATCATTTTTTTAAAAATTTCTTTATTGATTAAGGTATTACATGTGTCCGTATCCCCCCATTACCTACTATCATTTTTAACAGCTGCAAAATATTCATACTTAACAGCTTCTCTGCTGTCGCTTTCATCTTTCAGTTATTATAAATTCTTTCACAATAACCTTTAATCATGGGTAAATACTCCTTGATCACCATGTTTTGGATCACTTCTAGAGTTATAGAAATTAATTTTAGGTGTTCAATTTTAAAAATTAAAGATTTTTCTATATGGAGACAAATATTTCCAAAAGGCTGGCTCCAATTTGCACTCCCACCATGAATGTCAGGGAATAAATTGAACCACAATTTTTCAGGGCATGTAATGTAATCCCCATTTTCCAGATGAAGACATTGAGGACTAAGGCCCCACAGCTAGAAAGTTTCCCAGCTGGTAATTTATGTATTTATCAAACATATATAGTTCATGTTATACTCCAGGTCCTCTTCTAAGCATTTTAAAAGTATTAACTAATTTCATACTCGAGAAACTTCATGTAATATGTAATGCTATCATATCATTTTTTGGGGGGAAGGGGCATAAGGAAGCTGAGGTACAGAGAAGCTAAGTAACATGCCCAAGGTCATGCAGCTAGTAAATGCCAGAGGAGAGATTTAAACCCAGGAAATTTGGCTCCATAAATATATAAAAAGAAATGACAACAACATTGTGAGGTAATGTAAGAGACTGGAGATAATAAATGCTCACTTATTTTTGGAAGCTAATGAACAAAATGAATTGACCAACAAAATAAGACCCAAAGCATGGAGGCATGGGACAGACTAACATACCTCAATGTGAGGTTGGGGAGATGAGAAGAGATAAACCAAAGAACTTATTATATTTAACAGTCCATGGACATGGGCAAAAGGGTAGTGACGAACTGGAGGGGTGGGTAGGAACTGGGAGGTGGGTGAGGGGGGAATAAAGGGGTAGGGAACGGGGGACATCTGTAATACTATCAACGATAAAAAATATATTTAAAAAAATGCTTGCCCTGCCCAACTTACAGAATGTTTGAAAATAAGAAACAAAAATGAAAAATGAAACAATTTTGAAAATTGGAGAAAGCTATATACATAAGGGAATATTATTACTATTTAAATTTTGAGCTATAATTTGTAATCAGTGACTTTACATTTCCCTTCAGGTCTTACCTCTCCTGCTCCTTCCTCTCCTCCTCTCCACAATTATTATAAAGTGAATACTGTGTATCCACGAGCCTTATATCCCCTCCTTCCTCCTCTGTCAATGCTTTGTTTGAGTTCACCCGCACTTGCGTGACCTTGGGCAAGTTACTTATCTTGTCCGATGGTGTAAGGTCTGTGAGAGGTGAACAATAGCTGCAATACAGTGTGAAATCTGCCTCTTTGAAAACCTCTTAAAAAATTCCATGTGAGTTCAGTGTGTTCATTAAATTCCACATATGAGTGAAATTATATAGTATTTAATTTCACTTAGCATAATGTTCTCCAGATCCATGTTGTTGCAAAGGGTAAAATTTTCTTCCATTTTATAGCTGAGTAGTATTCCATGTGTAAATGTACCACAGCTGCTATATCCACTCATCTATTGATGGGCACTTGAACTGCTTCCCAATCTTGGCTATCAATAATAATAAAAGTGTAATGTGCTAATTAGACCAGACAGCCGAACAACCTTCCGGACAACCTTCCAGATGAAGCTGGGGCTGCGAGGGCCTAGCCCCATGCATGAATTTTGTGCATTGGGCCTCTAGTTGTAAATAATGCTTCAATGAACATAAGGGTGCACATATTCTTTTGAATTAATGTTTCGGGCTTCGTTGGATAAATTCACAGAAGTGGAATTGCTGGGTCATAGAGAGTTCTATTTTAAATTTTTTGAGGTCATTCCATACTGCTTTCCACAGTGGCTACACCAATCTGCATAGAGACAGACTCAGAGAGCAGGCAGACAGCTCTGGTGAGGGGGAGGTGTTGAGCAAAAAAGAAAAAGAACTCACAGACATGGACAACAGTATGGTGATTGCTGGAGGAGAGGAAGTAGTAGGTAGAGGCAGAAGAGGGTATGGGGAGATAAATCGTGATGGAAAAAAAAAGAAATAAAGAATGTATAAATCATGAAGAGCGGCAACTTGAGCACTTAGGATTGTATCTAAATGCACTGTGCCATTCTTTTGAATTAATAAAGCCATTGTAATAATAAACATAAGACACTGGGGAATAGGGGAGGCTAGGGGACTGTCTAGGGCGGGGGGGAAAAATGGACACATATGTAATACCCTTTGTAATAAAAAAAATTAAAAAAAAATAAAGCCATTGTAATAATAAAATGAAATTAATTAATTAATGAATTTAAAATATTACATGTGAGTTTGCTTTTGGGCCACAAGGGCTTTTGTTAAAATGAGGAAGGCTAACAAACAGTGAATGGTTAGTGTGACAGAGCCTTTCATAATGAAGTAGTAATGACTAATTTTGATGCCATTTATTTTCAATCTTAGCAATTCCCTTTTTAAAACTTGACTTCTGAAGATCTACTGCCTTAGGTCTTTGGTTCTCAAAGTGTAGTATGCCAACTATCGACTCAAAATATCTGAGAATAGAAGCAACGAGTCTGAATTTTTAAGAAGTATGACCAGTGTGTGTGTATGTGTGTGATACTAATACTGCTCCAGGGTTCACAGTTTGGGAAACATATTCTTAGACATTCAAATGTCACGGGCCTCTAAGGAATATGACCTGCATTCCATGGAGTTCTATTTACTCTGGGTCTCTGAAGATTAAAGAGGGTTAATCTGTCTATATGATCCTTTGCTCCTTGGACAAAGTTGTCTAAACAACCATGAAAATACTCTTGAAATTGACCAAAAGCATACACATTGAGAAACATTTATTAAAGGCTAGAGGCCCAGCACACAAAATCGTGTGCAAGTAGCTCGCTTCCATTTGCCTCAGCTGGCCATGCTGGCCATCCTGCCCATCGCTGCTTGTAGCTCACTGCCCCGCCCTCCACCACTAGTAGATCTCCGCTGCTAGTAGCTCGTGCCCCGCCCTGCCTGCCATGAGAGCCACTGCTCATTTGGTCGTGATGGTGTTATGGCATGATGGCCACGGGCCTTTTATATAAAGACATAATCTAGTGAAGTTTGGGAAAAAGAATAGGAGTCTATGTGGAGTTGCTACTCTTATCCAACTTCATGACAAGGAAGTTCCACCTGAGAAGGCCGGAAAAGCTGAGTGCTACCAGAGGGAGCTGACTTGGAGTATAGTGTGGAAAGCCCTCATCCAGGGGAATTGTCAAAACCAATAGTGATATTAGTAGCAAACAATCAGGAAGGCCAACATTGTGGTTAGCCTGGACAGTCCTGACACTGGTTGGAGAAAATCAACAAACTAACAGACCAACCAGAGATTTAACAGAGCAATTTAAGAATTAGACAACCCAAAAGTCCTTGCTAAGATTCTGCTTATCTCTGGTGGTCTGGAAGGCTGTGTACATGTGCAAGGCTGTGCTCACTTAGGAGAGATCAAGGGGATCCTGATAAAATAATCATCCCTGGATAAACATGAGGCCTTGTGAAAGCATGATTGTAAATTGTTTGAATTTTTAAAGCATCCCCCATGCCACACACAAACTATTAAAAATGGGTCTTACTAGTTAAAGATGTTTTTAAGCACAATCTCTGAGCCATTACTGGCTGACCACTACGTTATTCTTACCCAGGGACAACCCTCAGGAAGGCAGATTAAAAAACACACACACAAAAGAGACTGAGCAGAAATATCAAAGGCTGTATACTGCAGGGGAAATAAGCTCCACAGAATTAGTCCAGGAACACCAACAAGCAAATACAAACAAACAGCAATAACAACCATCTCTGGCAGGTAGTAGAATTTAGAGATGTACAATATATAATCTAAAAATAGTTTTCAACAAAAATTATGAGACATGAAACAAGAAATATGACTTGTACATGGGAAAAAGCAGACAATAGAGATTGTCTTCGAGGGTGTCCACATCTTCAACTTAGCAGACAGATACTTGAAAGTAGCCATTATAAATATGTTCAAAGAACCAAAGGAAATCATATTTAAGGAATTAAAGGACATGTTACAATGTTTAATCAAGTAGAAAATATTAATAAAGAGATGAAAGTTACAACAAGGAAGCAAATAGAAACTCTAGAATTGTATTCTAATAACCAAAATGAAAAATTCACTTGAGAGGTTCAACAGCAGATTTGAGCTGGTAGAATAAAATAGACAATTTGAGGATAGATCAATAGGGATAATAGAATCTGAAGAACAAAGTGAAAAAAGAACAAAGAAAAATGTACAGAGCCTCAGAGAACATAGGACACCATTAAGTGTAGCAACATACACATGATGAGTATTCCAGAAGAAAGGAGAGAGAGAAAAATAGTTGAAGAAATAAAAAGATTAGTAAATTCCAAATAGGATAAATTTAGGGAGAGCCACACCCAGACACATTATATTCGACTGTTGAAAAATAAAGAAAAATCTTGAAAACAGCAAGAGAAAAATGACTTACCATTTACCACAAGGTAACCAAAAAAGGTTAATAGGCAACTTCTCACCAGAAATAGTGTGGGGCTGAAGGACACACTTGACTTCATCCCATATTTGGTTTTTATATGCCAGTATACTCCCAGTTTTTAAAAGAGCTATTATTTTCTCACAATGTAGCATGATTTGCATACAAAATCAGAAACTCACAAGTAGAATTTTCATTTGTTGCTCCTTTGAATTTCAGGTTTAATGAAACCTAACCAGAAAATATATTGAAGTCCAATTAACTTTCTTGCTCTGGGATTATTACATTTATCCAGCTTTCCCACATATATAAGAAAGCTTGTCTATACTTTGGGTTCAGTTTTAGTACTCTGGATAGTTATTATATTACCCCTCATACTTTCCCATAGTTCTGCTGCTATGCAAATTGAGAAGGACTAAAGGTGTTTTTAGACAAAGCAAGGGATATTATTTATGACACTTGTGAATCTTGAGAAAGTAGTGAAGTGCAGACAGATTAGTAAACAACTGAATCCTTAGATGGCCTCACCAACTGGTCAATTTGAGTTGATTATTGCCCTTGAACTTCCAGCTCTCATTAGAATGCTTGCAGTATGACTTATTTAATCAGTACTCTTTCATGAACCCACAATTTTTTCCTCTTTGTCTGAAATGATCTAGTTAGAGACCCCCTGCAAATGCCAGGCATTAACTATATCACACTGTTAATTCTTTTGACTGAAGCCAGACTTTATTTGGTAGAAAATGACTTCAGTGTACTGGATTTATGGTTCATTTAATGAGTGCTATAGATGTCAATACATTAGTGTAAACCTGGTGCAGGTAGTAATTTTATTCCTAATGAGGTGCTCAACTAGCTTCCTACTATGGAAAGTAGGACATTGTTCAGTGGGCGCAGAATATACCTATCTAATCAGACCTGAGAAATGTGCTAGTTGTACATCACAATGATATTAGGACCACTTGATTTCTCTGGGACTGGGTTTCCATGTCTGTAAAATGAGTGTGTTGGACAAAGGTCTTTTAGGATTTTATTAGCCAATTTAAGAAATCTCTCATATTTACATGTGCTTTGTAATGGACAAGAATTTATATGAGCCATCTGTGCTATTATCTGCACTCCCTACCAAGGGTTCATGACTCCATGAACCCTTGCTTAACTACCAAGTCTCTCCTGTACCTGAATGTCTTGCAAGTGAGGCACTGACTGCCCATTGTTCTGGATTACTTTTTCAAGGATATTTATTTGTATTGTGAAAAATCTTGTAATACAGAGACAGTGTCTCTGGAGCAAAAAGCAGGTGTGTCATTGCCCATTATAAAAGACTAGAGGCCCAGTGCTCGTGCACTGGTAGGGTCCCTAGTGGCTACTGGCTGCCGACCAGAGCCTCCCATCCCCCAGCTGCTAGCTGGGGCCTCCCTTCACACCCACATTGGCCTGGTGCTGCCTGCTTACCTGCTCCACCATCTTGCCACTGTCCCGCTCTCCTCAGGGCCCATTGGGGCCAACAGCATCCACTGCTGCCCACTGCCAGTGCCACGTTGCCGATGCCTGCCATGTTCTGTGCTGCCCACTGTGGTCAGCACACATCTAACTCCTGGACGGTTGAACTCCTGCCCGTAGGGACAATTTACATACTAGCCTTTAATTATATAGGATTCTAAGCACTTGAGCTCCCTAAGTTCAGGGTTCCTCTCCTGTAATGCAACCTACTTCATGTATAGGTGTCATTTGGCCCACTTCACATTGCCCTGTAGAAATTGGGACTGCAGAAGTAATGCAAGAATGCTGATACTGAGGATGGGGGTTAATGGGGGGGGGGGATGAGGTCACATTTGTAATACCTTAACTAATAAAGAATTTAAAGATAAAAAAAGAAAAAAATGCTGACACTCTTGCTACTGCTATTGCTATGAGCAATAAATTGTTCTTCATCTCTAATCTAGGAATCTCATATTTTCTACCAGCACCCATGGAAATGTGGCAGAATAACTTGCCAGCTTGTAAGTACAGTAAGATCTCAGATCTTTCACAGTTTTGACAACTCCAGTCCACAATCACTTTCCTCTTATGCCTTTAACACCTAGACTCTAAACAATCCGAAACACATTTTGTCTTTTATTTAATTGTTTTGTATATTAATCTTATCTCCCAACTAGATTGTAAGCACTTGAGATGAGGCACCATGCCTATACTTTTACTATTTACTCTATTGTAGCTGGCACAGGGATGGCTAGTTTGTAGGGACTCAATATATGTTTTTTATTTTCTCTGGCCATATGTATGCCAGCTCAGTTAAAACACTCCATACCTTTTACCATTGAACTTCTTGACTTGAGTGTCTTATTAAAGATGAAAACCATATAATTACTCCACTAGAAATAGAAAAGCTCTAATGAGAGACGGAGTAGCTGTTTGTTTTTCAGGCATCTAGGATGCAAGCATAGGCATTTTAAAATAAATTAGGGATCATTTGATTACAGGGCCAATTGCAAAGCTATTCTAAATCCCACATTTCCAAAGGTATCAGGGACACGTTGTTATGCTGAGCTGCTAATCGTTACAGCGTTCTGGCTACTTAAAAACTAGAATATAGGCTCTGTGTTTTAGTAGAATTCAAGAGCCTTGGGTTGGCATCTATGCCAGCCCATTGCCTTCAGCATCAGTGGGAGTTCATTTGACATTTGATACAAATCCCAGAGGAAGATCTGACTTCTTATGAGTGCATTCTCTAAAGCCATACACTCGCTGCTTGTATTATTGTAAGTGTACTATTAATGACCTATTATACCAGAAAGAAAAATATCTATATATGCATTTTCATTTATCTTATCACTATTTCCAGTAGTCTGGATTATTCAATTAGTCTAACTCAGTGGTCGGCAAACTCATTAGTCAACAGAGACAAATATCAACAGTACAACGATTGAAATTTCTTTTGAGAGCCAAATTTTTTAAACTTAAACTATATAGGTAGGTACATTGTTATTAACTTAATTAGGGTACTCCTAAGGCTTAGGAAGAGCCACACTCAAGGGGCCAAAGAGCAGCATGTGGCTCGCGAGCTGCAGTTTGCCGACCACAGGTCTGACTTCAGTTTTCTCTAAGGGAATATGGAGATGCAACAGACTTTCTGACATTAGTACTAAAACATTAGGAGTCAGGATTCTTTCTTGTGTTATGGCCCTGAGAATGCATTCCTTAATCCCATAATAAATTTTGTATTCTCTCTCTCCCTCCTTCCTTCCCTCCCTCCCTCCTCTCTCCCTCCCTTCCTCCTTCCCTCCAGTTATCAGGAAGGACTGCAACACATTGTCAATTTAATTTTCCTGAGTACAACTGATATTACTTTATAGCTGTGGCATGGTTATCATTTTCTAGCTTTAGCTTTGCATATCTGTCATTTTCTAACTTTAGTTTTGTAAATTCAGGCTGATCTTACTTAGAAATAGTTCCTGCTATTTGAATTTGGGTATGCTGCAACCAAGTGGCTGCCAGTTTTTTGATTCATAGGGTCTCATAATTCAAACTGCAGGGGCCTTTTTGTTGGTGGTAGTGTACGTATTAGGATTGGGGGTAGTGTGATGCATGTGAGTAGGTGAAGAATCAAGTATCAGAGGGAGTTTTGGGGTAAATCTTCATGAAGCAGCAGGAAGATATTAAAGAACAAAAAATGGGTTATAACTTGGGGAGGGGAGAAAGGCAGTCTGAATTTCAAAGGATAAGATCAGGGATAGAAGAATTGTGGGGTAAAGAGGACAGAGAAATAACAGGACAAAAAAGAAAATGATGCAGAATTAAGTGAACTTGGTCACTGAACCAGTTTTCATCCTTTGTTTCTGTATTTTCTATGTTTTCTGGATTTGTTGGGAAGTTTGAATAGCAAGATTGATGTAATACCTTAACCTAGAACAGGAGAACAGGATTATGTCTTGTACATCTTCGTATCCCCGACAATGTCTAGCATAGTGCTGGGCACATAGTTGGTCCTTAATAAAGGTCTGTTGAATGAATGACCCAATCTCATAGGAGGTGAAACAATATGTAATAGAAGTGTGTGTGTGTGGGCGGGGGGGGGGGGGGGGAAATCTAAGGAAATGACCTTGGTCTCCGCCCTTGGGGCTCCCCCAGTGGGACCAGGTGCTAGAAAATCTTGATGATGTCCTGTCTCTATCATTAAGATGAGGCACTAAATGCCCTAGCTGGTTTGGTTCAGTGGAGAGAGGGTCAGCCTGCAGACTGAAGGGGCCCAGGTGTGATTCTGGTCAAGGGCACATGCCCTGGTTGCGGGCTGGATCCCCAGTAGGGAGGCGTGCAGGAGGCAGCCAATCAATGATTCTCTCTCATCATTGATGTTTCTATCTCTCTCTCCCTCTTCCTTCCTCTCTGAAATCAATAAAAATATATTAAAAAAATATGAGGCACTAAACGTTACCTGGCTCCTATGATTAACCTTCCAAATTATAACTTTTTCTAAATCTTCTGAGCATGGTTTCTTTCTTCTTTCTTTCTTTCTTTCTTTCTGTTTAGTAATATGTTAATTACCCTCCAAGACTTTCTGTGTGTTACAGTTTTCTTCTTCCTTCTTCTTCTTCTTCTTCTTCTTCTTCTTCTTCTTCTTCTTCTTCTTCTTCTTCTTCTTCTTCTTCTTCTTCTTAATTTGAGATCCAAGGCTCTTGAAGAGCTTCATGCCTCTGAAACAGTCTTGGTAGTTGTGAGACCTAGGGCTTTTTCCATTCATAAGATGTGTAAGGAATGACTGGATGGGGCCTTTAAAAATGAATAGGAAGAGGAAACGGAGGATCATTGCAAGTAGTAGAACACTCTGGTCAGACACAGTTTTTCTCCAGAGGGGGTTTACCCATGCATGATAACACATGTGCCATATAATCTTTAGCCCTGACCAGCATATCATCACATAATTGTTTTTTTTAAAAAATATATATTTTATTGATCCTATATTGGATGCATATGTTTGCGGGGATGTGCCTGAAACCAAGGTACATGCCCTTGACCGGAATCGAACCTGGGACCCTTAAGTCCGCAGGCTGATGCTCTATCCACTGAGCCAAATCGGTTAGGGCGTCATAATTGGTTTTTAAAGATACAGATACCTGGATCTCAGCTGTTACCCAAATATGATAATCCATGAAAATCTGGTGTAATTTTCCCAGGTGCTTCCCATAATGCGGATAATTAAATCCTTGAGAACAATAGTTTTAGTGAGCATGTATGATGACCTCTATAGCACCATGAACTTCCAGATCTTTAAAACAGAATTCCCCAAACAGGGATCCATGTGGATTAGTATAGGAGTCAGACATATCTGGGCTCAAATTTTACCTCTGCTTTGTAGGAACCATTTGATTTCAGGCGAATCATTTACCCTCTCTGTGCCTCGGGTTCCTAACCTGTAAAACGGGGTAATATTAAGTACCTTACATGGTTGTTATGAAAGTAAAAGTAAATGACACAAGACACATATAGTGTAACACAGTGCTTAGCGTATTGCAAACACAAGGCAGAGTCTGGTATAATTAGCAGTAGAATTTGTCAGGTAAGAGGCCCATTCCAAATGCCCCACTGTAGAAGTTTTGTAACATGTGTCCCCTGCCACCAATCCTACCTTCCATCCACATACAGCATTTGGAAGATGATGATCATTGGGTAAATGTAACACTGAGTTATTTTACATTTCTTTAAAATCTCTAATCCATGAACTATGTGCAGACATAGAAAATGTCTGAATCATGGTAAGATTTAAAATGTTCCCTGTGGAAGGGTGAATAATTATGCCCCAGCTATTTACATTCCTAAACCCTGGAAACTGTGAATATGTTATCTTATATGCAAAACAGACTTTGTGGATATGCTTAAATTAAAGATCTTGATATGGGAACATTACCCTGGTTACCTGAGTGGGCTCTGTGTAATCAAAAGGGTCTTAATAAGAGGAACTCAGGCAGAGCCAAAGGAGAAGGAGATGAGGTGACAGAAGCAGAGATTGGAGTGAAACACTTTGAAGAGGGATGAATGAGCCAAAAGCCAAGGAATACAGGCAGCTACTAGAAGCTAAGGGAAATAAATGGATTTTCCCCTCAGGGCCTTCATTAGAAATTAGCCCTCTCTAAGCTGTGAACTTAGCCCATTGAAACCCAGAACCATAAGAGAATAAATTTGTGTTGTTTTACACCAGATCTCTGAATTCTCCCAGATATACTAGAGAGAGCCAGAAGTTTCCAATATTAGAATTATTGCTTTGGGTAATATCACTAAAGAACACAATTGTTAAAAGCTTCCACTAAAATGCAAAGGGAAAATGGTTAGGCAACATCACTCCATTATGCGTTGAACTGACTGGCTGAAAGGGATCATGGAAGGGGACCCAAGATGCAGAGACTTTTGGGCCTTGAGCATTGTGAGAGGACAGACTTGATGGATGGGAACTGTGTGGCTGGACACAACAAATGTTGCCTGGAATGAGAGAATGCCAAAATGGAAGGGAGAAAACCTAAAAATGAAATTCAATTCATTATACTTTGTCCTGGGGCCAACCATTGAAAAACCTCATACCTTGGATGTGAGCATCATCTTTGTGGTGAATCCAGAGTCAAGCCTGTTCCATTGAGCTCCTGGTGAGCTTAAAGAAAATAACTTCTCGTACTTGCCTAGTGCTACAAACTCTTTGACTTTGAGACTGACTGCTGTTTGGTCTGCCTCTGTTGATTTTGATATCTTTCTGGTACTGTGACATTCTGACACTTCTACTGCCTCTGTGGAGTCCTCTAACTTATGCTCTCTTTAGTTTGAACCTGCCAGACATTTTTCTATTCTTTCTCAGAACCTTTGAGTTTTCTCCTCCCAGGATTTCTTTGCCATAATGTATAAACCCTTGCCACTAGCCCCTAGAACCAAAGCCATCAGGCCCTAATCAGGAGATTTCCTAGATTCCCATGAAATGACTTTTTTCTGAGAGAGAACTCTCCTCCCCAGTGATACACCCCTAAAGTATTTTGGTCTTTATAATAAGAAGTAGCACACTTACAGATGAAGGATCTTGAATGAAAAAACCTACTCTCTGTGTCTGCAGCTATCACATTCGGTCACTTGCCTTTCTTGCCTCTGATCTCACTCCCAGAGAACTGTAGCAGAATCCAGAAATCTGAATGACTTTGAACCCATTAGTAGCTTCACGCCTACCTCTACCTGCACCCCTGTGATCTTCACTTGCAGTTTGATCACTGGAATATGAAGAGCATGGGCCTTATCAGTTGGGCCTTCACCTACACATTCAGAGATGCATATCTGATCTGCATAGCCAATATGGCCTTCCAGCATCTCAGGAAGGAGAGATTTCTTGTTTCTCATGGCTATTTCCTCAGAGTTAATACAGTGATATCACCCACATGATGCCTATAGCCTAGTATAGGGTGTCCCAAAATTCACACAAGAAGTAATTTTGATAGAAAACACAGGTTTATAACTTATAATTCTAAATTTTTATTGATTCATAAAGTATACAGTATAGGGTTATGTATGGAATAGAACACCGAGTAAATGGCCTCCACGGCTTTGCTGGCACATACAGAAATCCGTGGTCTTCATTGGTCTTCATTGTCCCTGTTCCTGGGCCATAATTGGTACTGGTAATGCTTATCAAATTGAAGGGATTGAAATCAAAGGGCAACAGATATTAGAATCTGATTCAATAAACCAAGTAAAATTAGGCTTTTATTTTTTGTTGTTGTTGCAGGCTATGTTTATTATTGATTGGTCTTCTAGCACTTCAACACCAGCTAGTAGAACCAGGGCTTGGGTGGTGGTTGAACAGGCCAGATTGGAATAGACAAGACTTGGGAATTCAGGGAAAAGCTGGGACTGGGACAAGCATGAAATTTCAGAGTTTAGTGATTTTGTAATTATAAGCTTGAATACATGATGATTGTAGTCCAATCAGGATAGGTCTATAATTTTATTAACCAATGTCACCCCAATATATTCAATAAAAAAGTAAAAAGTAAAAAAATAAAACAAACACAAAGAATCAAACCAGACCATCTAGGGATAAGAGTAGGTAAGATATGAGTATAAGTATCTACAATGACAAACTAAATAAAAAATTAGGCTATTGAACAAGCAGAAGTGATCAATGGTCATCAAAGTAGCTGGCAATTGGCAGAGTCCAGAATAGCTCGGGGAGTGGGGGGGGGGGGTCAATTATCAAGGGATCATGATAGTGGGTAGTAGGAATTCAGATTTTTGCATAGGAAATCTAGTCTCATTACTGGGATACAAGGCAAAGATTCACAGGGGAGAAAAGACATGGAAGGGCTCTGATTATAAAGGTACCTATATTCCTTTTCAGTGGGAAAATGTGACTTGGTGTTGAGTTGTTGAATTATTTCAGCCTATCTAAATTCCTCCTAACTAGTGGCCCCCTCCATGCTGTTATCCACAATATAGCCAGAGTGAACTTTTAAACATATTAAGGTGATATTATTGTTTCCAATTGCTCTTAGGATAGACTAGACTCTACCAATATTTGCAAGGCTCTGCATGGTTTGGCTCCTGCCCACCTCTTTAGCCTCATCTTCTACCATTTTCCCCTTCACTCTTGACACTTTAGCCACAATGGATTTCTATAGGACCCCCAGGTCTCTACTGTGTCAGAGATGTTGCACATGCAATCCCTTTGGTTCGAAGTGTATATCACCTCTCTCTTCATCTTTCTCAACTTAAGTGTAATTACTTTATATGATTTATAATTAATGTTTCCTTATTCTTTATAATAGTTCCACTAACGACCATCACTTACAAGTCACACCCACTAACATTGTCTTCTGTGGTCAGTGAGTACACTATCTTCCAAGCACCACTTCCACCAGGCTTTATATCCTCATTATGCCACCACAATTCTCCACTGTCATGCCCATCACGATACCCTCCCCTATTAGCCCCACCCACTATCACCAGCCTCATCTACTTTTTTATAACCCATACCCCTCTTTGCCCCATCTCTCTATCACTTCCTATTAGCCTCACCTAGAAGCCCCACAAACCACCATCAGACACATCATCCCCTGCTCATCCAGCAGCTCCAAATAGTAGCAGCCCTACTGTACTGATGCTACTAATGAACAAGGGCCCTTATTTATAGTCCAGGTATCAGCCTGTTTCAGTAATGTCTTCCCTGATCATTTAGGCTGGATTAGGTTTCCCTGTTTTTTTCATAGCATGCTATGCTCATTTACAGTACTAATCACAATGGTAATTATTCAGTATTTTTGTAATTATGTTTAATGGTTGTCCCTTCATTGAGTCTGCATCCATCTTGTTCATCACTATTTCCCCTGTACCTTGATGCACACATCTCAAAATATATTTGTTGAATCTTGTTGCATCACGTGTTATAGCTAACAAACCTGAGGCTCAAAGTAACTAAACCAGTGGTCGGCAAACTGCGGCAAAATACCACGTGTGGGCATGCATGTTCAGTGTGATTGAAACTTCGTGGCCCATGCGCAGAAGTTGGTATTTTGTGGAAGAGCCACACTCAAGGGGCCAAAGAGCTGCATGTGGCTCATGAGCCGCAGTTTGCTGACCACTGAACTAAACAATGTATTCAGGTTTGCACAGCTAGTAAGTTCCAGAGCTGGAAATTCAAATCCAGGTCTGGTTGGCTATAAATCCTGTGGGTTATCAACCATTACCATAGTCATTTCTGCCAGACCATCATCATCACTTGGAAACTCATTAGAAATGAAAATTCTCAGGCACTGCCAAAGACTTACTGAATCAGAAACTCTGAAGGTGAGGCCTAGTGATGTGATTTAACACATACTCCAGGTGACTCTGATGTATGTTCAAGTGTGGGAACTACTGCACTACATATGCTGCCCATTATATGGTTTCCTCTTAGAGGATTCAGGTTTTTTCATTCTATGCAAGTAGTCCTAATGGTAGCTACTGTGGGGCTCAATATACAGTAGGTGTTTAATAACTATATATTGAATAATAAGTGAGTTGAGCTTTAGGGCACATTAGTTTCTGAAAGATATAAATAGGCTTAAAAAATAAAAACTGAAGTAGGACAGTAAAAACATCATAAAAATTCCAATATAAGGGGTATGACACTTGCCTAGAGAAAAGTTTCTGAAATTAAATTATTAATTTACTACCTCCTTCTCTCTATTTTTTTCTTTTTAGTTCAGTCATTTCTGTGGAATTGTCTCCAACCCCTATGGTTCATATTAATAGCTCTCTTATTTGGCTTCTTTAGAGCATTTTGAGTATCATTCAAGCTATCCCTGGATTATATGTGACTGCACTTTTGAATGTCTCAGATATATAAATCATGGCCTCCATAATGAAACTTTATTCTTTTTAGCATACATACTGTGTCTTTCCTTTGTTGTCTCTAGTTTCTACTATGGGCTTAAGTATATAGTTGCATGTTGGGACAATGTTTTAATAAATTATCCTGTTTGTGTTCTTAGCCTTTCCCATATTCAAAAAAGACATTCACCACCTAAGAAAAAGATTATTAGAGTGCAAGAGCAGAAAACAAAAAAAGTTTATTCTTAGCCTTTGAGTTTTAAAAGCCTATTTAGAGTTTTAGGAACCCAGGCTTTTGAGCTTCAAAAGCTTATGCCATAAAGAACCCAGGATGGCCCAGATGGTGTGGTTCAATGGCTGAGAGTCAACCTATGAGTCAGAAGGTCATGGTTTTATTCAGGTTTTATTCAGGGCACATGCCCACGTTGTAGGCTCGATCCCCAGTGGAGGGTGTGCAGGAGGCAGCTGATCAATGATTCTCACTCATTATTGATATCCCTCTCTCTCTCTCTACCTCTCTCTCTCACTCTCCCTTCCTCTCTGAAATCAATAAAAATATATTACAAAAAATAAAGAACCCAGGACATATACTTCATGACATACACAATAGATTTGAAGGGATACAGAATTACTCAGACTCAGTTGTTCTCTCCCCAAACTAGATGAAAATTCCATGGGATGTGAGAGGAGTGAGAGTTAAAGTCCTTGGTAAGTCCCTTAATAGAGGTACTATAACCTGTATCTGTGGGCCAAGACCCAAGTTGAAGAAATAATATAATCCTCAGATGGGGGATGGGCAGAGAAATCTGAGCAGATAAGACTGTGCCGAGAAAACCAAGATGGCAGCATAGGTAAACACCGGAAATTGCTGCCTCGCACAACCACTTCAAAAATACAACTAAAAGACAAAATGGACATCACCTAGAACCACAGGAAGGCTGGTTGAGTGGAAATTCTACAACTAGAAGAAAAGAGAAAAGCACACTGAGACTCAGAGGAGGTACGGAAGTAAAGTGCAGAGGTACGGAGGCGCACGTGGAAAGGGCTGGCAACTGAGGATGCGATTGTCTTTTTCAATCGGGAGGGAGACACACGCTCCCACTCTGAACTCCACTTCCGGGTGAGTCTCTGGGGACCTAGACTCATATGGGGAGAAACTGGACTGTCTGGCAGCGGGCAGAACTCGAGGGCAGCTTTCTCTCAGAGGTGCTTGCAGCGATTACCATGGGACACTGAGACCCACTGGGGCCTCTTAGGGCAGGATTGAGGATCACCCATAGCTGTTTGCCCCACCCTGTTGATTCACTGAGACTCCGCCCCACCCAAGCTGTGAGCAGAGGCTTTTGCATATGAATGACCTGGCCCTTTGCAATCTGAAAATTACCTAACAAACTGCAGCTGGGTTAGAGAGACCCAGAATAGCCAAAAGAAGGTCCAAGGTCCCACAGCAGCTTGCATTGCTCCACAGCTGGGCCTCATCTGGGCACCTCCAAATCCCAAACAAAAAAGAGGTATCTGCAGATCTCTCCATAGCTCCTGCTAGGTAGCCTCAGGCAGAGGATAAATTAGCACCTCCTTAGAGATCCAAGTGCCAGTGTACCCATTGGTCACAGTGGGACCATCCAGATTACAACTCCTCAGATCCATAAGGGACACACTCAGGGCCAGACTCAGTGAGCACCAAAGCCCCACTGAAGCAAATATTGCCCCATAAGGGTGTCTCCAGCACAGAAATTCTCTCACCATGGACACAACTGATTCTCACAGCCAATTGGCCTGGAGGTCAATTCCTCCCAGTGATACCCACTACAATCAAGGCTTAAATACAACAAGACTGTGCACACAGCCCACAAAGGGGTGC
>NW_006284344.1:504801-514288 GCF_000327345.1 Myotis davidii
TAAGTGACAACCAATACCTATCTACCAACAAGTGAATCTAAAAATCAAGTGAATAAAAAATCTGATAAACAGAATAAACTGGTGAATATAATAGAATCAGGGACATAGAAAGGAGGTGGACTGACAATTCTCAGGGGGGAAGGGGTGTGGGGGATGCAGGAAGAGACTGGACAAAAATCATACAACTATGGATGAGGACAGTGGGGGGAGGGGGGTAAGGGAAGAGGGTGTGGTGGGAACCGGGTGGAGGGGAGCTATGGGGGAAAAAAAGAGGAACAACTGTAATAATCTGAACAATAAGGTTTTAATTAAAAAAAAAAAAAAGACTGTGCCTTGCCTCTCTCCACTAGGAGGAGACAGCAAGCCAGAGTTCCTCTGAATGCAACTTGGCACTAGAGAAGTAGAGCAGAGTGGGCTGCATGTGTTATCTTAGGGGACAGGGCTTGAGACAGCTTTATAATTCCCTGGACTCTGGTGGGGTATCAGAAGAAACAAGTGTCTTCTGGATAGCTACTAAGGGCCCTGAGACCTGAACAAACTTCAGCCTAGGGCTGAGGAGGCATAGCAGTGAACTGAGTGCATCAGTAATTGAGGTCTGTGTGGAATTTGAATATCCCTATCACACATGTGCAGAAACCATCAAGGCCACACATAACAATGTACCTTTCTGTGGATTCCAGGGTGGACAGCAAAAGACAACTGAAGATTAAATACTTTCTGCTTGTCTTAGCCACAACCCCAGAGATTGTGGGGAGAGCTTAAATGGACTGAAATTAAGTTTTATATTACCTGGAGGAATGCGGGCTCAAACTAGACTAAGTGCATCTGAATTTGTGGGCTGACATTTATATCAACACCACCAATGCACTCTATATTTGGTCAGTTGGATTGACTTGATTAACCAGACCCTTATTCCTGAGGCCAACATTGAGGAGATAGGTGAATAAGAAAGCAGGAAGCTCCTGTTGGGGATTAGGTAAATTGGTGGATATTGTGTTGTTCCCTGAGCTGTCTTTGCCTCAGCATGCTTTCACCGCAACACTTGTCAGCTGCTCTAGTCTTCAGCAGTAAAAATGTTCCAGATACCAAACACTGTGATATCCCTGGTTAGCCAAAGAAGATTCTAGCTAGAGTCACTCAACTACTTACTAAGGCAGGGAGGTGAACTTAGGCATTTTGGAGTTTTCACATACTATATACCCAGGTGGAAACAAGTAAAGGTTTTTAAATAAGCCTCAGAGAGCCAACTTTGAGTGTAGTTACAAATGTATGACTTGATCATTGATTTTTAGCGGGTAAACAGAACTGGACAGGTTCATATTTTTAACTGGGCTGTAGCCTGAGAATTGTCTTTGGCAGTGCCACATAATTTATTAAATGGTGTAGGGCTGCTGTGATTGCACTATAGATAGGCAGAAGTCTCCAGAGTCGGTTGAGGTTGTCGAATCACATTCAATGAATGTTCTAGCATCTCAATGGAAGAATCCTGCTATTGAGGGTCTCCCCTGGAGTAATCAATTAAAAGCAGTAGCATTAAGCAGCTAATGGTGCTGGGAAATCGATACTGGCATGGGGAAGAAACAATTCCCTGTGATGATTTCCATGCAAATTTTGATTCTTGTACCTAATGACATTAGGATCCACTCAGGACACATAATTCAAGGAGGAGCTTCCTCTCCAGTGAAGCGTGAAGCACAGTTTTACCCCTACAACCTTGGTGGCCACTTGGGAGGTCTACTTTTACTGCTGGGAAGCAATAGATTAAGGTAAGGCAACCCAACTTTCTATGTATTTCTCCTGTGGGAGAGATGGAGGTCAGATAGATAGAATGACTTTCTGGATATTGGAACGGATCCCTGAAAGGGCCAGGATCATTCCTTTTTTCATTCACTGAATATTTGTCCGTGCTGGCTCTACACTTTTAACTGCTTCTTCTCCACTCCTGACCAAGGGAATCTTATAAATGACACCTGTAGTCAACCCAAACTGTTTTGAGACTCTCCTGATTCCTCTACTTCCTCCCAGTACTAAATCTTTTTGTGGGCATGCATTTTACCTCAAAATATGGAGTGAAAGAAAGATTGTATTTCTTTTATTCTCTAAACATGATTTAATGTGTTTAGAGGTCACACTCCCTACCAAAATTTGTAAAAAAATTAATCTCAATCATTATTGAGGCCTCCAGGGTAAGGTTCAGTACTGGGTGTTTTGGACAATTCCAAGGAGTCCTCAGATTTTCATTCTCTATGCTGTGTGGTGTCTTAGAGGGCACTGCTCTCCTGATTCTGGAACAAGCTGAGGCACAGGATTTTCTGTCCATGCTGGCAGCCCTGGAATGACCTGGAGTCTAGCCTTCCTTACATTGCCAGTTCCCTCTGAGGTTACCTCTCTGGACACTGTAAGAGAACAGTGTGCCTATATAGTCTACTTGTAGAATCTGTAAAACTTCAGTAGCCCTGCCAGTTTTGAGGACATTGTCTTGAAACTCTAGGTACCTCTTTATGTGAGGTACCAAGCCTCAGAGCTGCTTTCATTTTAGGACAGCTGTTTAGCTCTGCCTCCTTTTGCATTGACTTTAGAATGAACACAGCATTCTCTTAACTTTGACCTGGAACTGTTGAATCCCTAGGGTTTTGAGTCACTGAACTCATATTGTTCTAGGTGTGTGTGTGTGTGTGTGTGTGTGTAGTGTGAAGGGGGTGGGAGCTCTCATTCTGAAATTTCCTTTTCTTATCCTCTCTGCTCCTCCTCCCCCCTTCCCCTAGCAAACTCTTAATCATCCTTCAAGTCTCAGTTTACATGTCACCCTTTCAGATAAGTTTTCTATGGCACTAGACTCTAATTAGGCCTCCATTCTATACATGCATAGTACCCTGTAGGTTTTCTGTGTAGCACACGCCATAATAGTAATGAGTTATTAATGTGATTATCAATATTTGTTTCTCCCACTGTTTTGTAAGCTCCATAAGAATAGGGACAAATCTTTTTTGTTCATTGTTATATACACACTAGAGGCCCAGTGCATGAAATTCGTACATGGAAGGGGGGGTCCCCTCAGCCCAGCTGCACCCTCTCCAATCCTGGACCCCTCGGGGGATGTCTGACTGCCGGGGATCGGGCCTAAACAGGCAGTCGGACATCCCTCTCACAATCCTGGACTACTGGCTCCTAATTGCTCACCTGCCTGCCTGCCTGGTTGCCCCTAACTGCAACCCCCTGCTGGCCTGATTGCCCCTCACTGCCTCTGCATGCTGGCCTGATAGCCCCTAACTGCCCCCTGCTTCTGGCCAGGTCACCCCCAACTGTCCCCTCCCTGCTGGCCCGGTTGCTCCTAATTGCCCCTCCCCCGCTAGACTGGTCACCTCTTACTGTCCCCCCAGCTGGCCTGGTCACCCCCAATGGCCCCCTCTTCCAGCCTGGTCACCCCTCATGTCCCCCAACCAGCCTGGTTGCCCTACACAGCCTGCTTATTCAGTCATTTGGTCGTCCCTCACTAATCCCCCTGCCAGCCTGGTCCTAGGCAGCCATCTTGTGAGGGTGTGAGGGTTAATTTGCATATTACCTCTTTATTATATAGGATTGCCTCACAAGATGTGACACTTAAAAGATGTAAAAGAATGTGGATAAAAAATAAACGAAATACAATGTTTCCATAGACATGAAGTAACAACCCAGAGGTCATTTTCCAATCTTTCTTTCTTTCTTGAAATTTATATAGTGTGTATAGCTTATAGGATAAAAATGAGCAATGCATTGACTATTATTGTGCCAAAAGAGTTGGCATAGAGTTATTTATATTATCCTTTTATTTTCTTTTTAACATATCTGTAGTGATATTTCCTTTTTTATTCCTTAAATTGGTAATTTGAACTCTCTCTCTTGGACTTTATGAAATAAAGAATTTCTGTTTATTTAAAAAACACTATTAAGAGAGTAAAAAGATAAACCAGTGTGAGAGAAAATGTTTACAATATACATAACAGATAAAGGGCTTATATTCAGATTATATAAAGAAATCCTACAAATCAATTAAAAATATAGATAACCCAATTGAAAATGTTTAAAGACTTGAACAGATGTTTCATAAAATCGGATACTGAAATGGTCATCAAGCATTATTAGTTATCAGGGAAATGCAAATTAAATGCACAGTGAGATACCATTATACACCAACACTACCAAGTATTGTCAAGATGGGGAGCTGCAATAACTCTCATACATTGTAGCCTGGAGTGTAAAATGGTAAAACCACTTTGGAAAACTAGTAATATCTATTCAAGTGAAATATATGTGTGCCCAATGACATAACAAATCTGTTCAAAGACTGTATATACATTCCCAACAGAAATATAGACATGTGTCCACCAAAAGATGTACAAAATCTTCATAGCAGCATTACTTGTAATAGAACCAAACTGAAAGCAATCTAACTGCTCATCATCATTGGAATAGATAAACTGTGGTATAATCACACAATGACATATCATACAGTAATTAAATTACTATGCCAAACAACTGGATGAATGCCACAGATATAAGGTTGAGAAGGAAGCCACATGCAAAAGAGAGTCCATTTATATCACGTTGAAGCATGGGCAAAATTAATCTATGGTGATAGAAATCAAAATAGTGGTAGACCAGAAAGGACATGAGAGAGGCTTTGGGGATGCTGATTACTGTTCTAAGTCCTGATGTAGGTGGTGCCTTCACTTTATAAAAATTAATCTGTACAAATTGAGATTTACCTCCATTTTATGTTATATTTTAATTAAAAGTTTATAAAATAAATGAAATAAAAATAAGTATATTGAAAGAGTGATGGGAGGGTTTACACTGGATAATTTTGAATGTTCCTTTTAATTCTAACATACTATGATTTTGTGTGAAAATGCTTTGAAAATAATAAAATCCAAAAAAAAGAAGCCTGACCAGTGGGGCTCAGTGGTTGGGCTTTGGCCTATGAACCAGGAGGTCCCAGTTCGATTCCTGATCAGGGCACATGCCTGGGGTTGCAGGCTCCGTTCCCATTGGGGGGTGTGCAAGAGGCAGCTGATCAATAACTGTCTCTCATCAGTGATGTTTCTATCTCTCTCTCCCTCTCCCTCTCACTTCCTCTCTGAAATCAATAAAAATACATTTTTAAAAAGAAAATAATAAAATAATCTACAAGGATAGTTTTTTATTATTATCAGTGCTAGTTTACTTTGAATTTCTAATGATTTCTTGATTTAAACAATGGCAAATAATTTGCTTAAATTTCTATATTTATTTAAAATTTCTATATTTATTTGAAAATTTAAGTTACCCCTGCCCTTTTTTTTTTTTTGGCTATTGTTCATTTTCTAGTGTCTAAACTTTTCTATCAAGACCCTGGATGGGGAACCAAAGACAATATTATGGCAAGTAATCTTTAACATTCTTAAATTTCTGGCAATGAACAATGGCAAAACTTCTAAATGCAAAATTCAGGGTTTGAGGAAAATGGTTCATGATTCCATCAGCTTTCATTCCTCAACCTAGCTTTTCTACTTAAATGCATAATGTAGCAGTGGAAATAATAATGATTTGCCCAGTCATTTGACCTCTCTTAGGAGTTCATAATTCTAATGTCAGGTAAAAATAATGCTAGAATAATAATAAGATGCATTTGACATTCGTTTTCAGTATAGTCATTCTAATTTTATCATTTTATTATTGTGACAACTTTTCCTTGGCATTCCCAGTAAAACTTAGTTAATGAATCTACCAGTAAGCACAGTTGATAAAGTGGTTGACTTATTCTAAGAGATAAGGCTTTTGCTTTACTGAGGCCACTGAGCTTGTTTAAAACCTGCTATACATTTTTTTTCTTAGAAGTTTTTCCCTTTCCAGATATTCATTAAGAAATCAACTTTCCTGGTATCTAAATGAAAGTTTCCTTTAAGGATATATTGCCTTTCTAATTCTTGGCCTGGGAAAAAATGTCAGAAAATTCTTTAAATCTATTTAGTGAAGTGTTTTAAATGCTCATCTTGCACTTTTGAGTGAAGTGTAATTTACATTTCATAAAAGTAGAAGCTGAGCAGCAAGCTGTAAGTAATTATCATATAATTAAATGTCTACTATGAAGGGAATGAGAATGTGAGCTCCTTCATGCTTTCCGTGACTGGGTTATGCAATGACAAATTAAATTACAGCTCTTTATCTCAGGAAGGCTCCAGGGGACCTACTCAGGGTTGGAAGAGATACCCCTGAGTTGCCAATATAGTTTCAGTTGGAAGCTGAAGCAATCATTTCACTGTCCAAGCAGTCCATATGGAAATGGCTTCTTTAGCTTTGATTTTAGAAGTGGAAACCAAAGTGTGTACTCCTCTCAGTGACTTTGAAAACCCCTTTTCCCTATGTTAATATTTGTAAATGGGAAACACCACCATGATAATTAATACTTAATTATTACCATGGAGGAGTTGTGTTATTTTTTTTTTCAAATTCACAAGGCAGTTGGCTTTGGGGATAATAATCAAGTGCCAAATGCATTTGTAAGTAGGTGAAATGCTTACCGTAGTCTGATTTTGCTTAATATTCATTTAAATATGCACTAACTCCCTGTTAAGTTGAAGACACTAAAGAGCACTCAAAGGTCAAAAAAGACAGGTTCCCTGATCTGAGGGAGATTATAGTCAGGAAGGGGATAAAAGCTATTCAGACACAAACAAAACTATAAAATAAGGCAAAATTGGATAGTTATCAGACTCCAATACGTGGAGGAGCTCAGAGGAGGGAGCAATCACTTTCTATTTCTGGCTAGATAGAGCTGGTTAGGTTTCAGGAAGACAGTATTTAATCTGGTGCATGAGGGATGGGCATTATAAGAAGAGATACTGAAGAGAGCATGAGCAATGATAGACGTGGGAAACCAGCACAGGGGCTTAAGGGAATAAAGTAAACCAATTTGGTTACTTATTCCAACAGTCACAGTGGTGACTTATCTGAACTTGTGAATACAATTGCTGAGTTTTGCAGGCTTACTCCCTAGTCCAAACCTGTAATGTGATATTCTTGACTGTTTACATTGTTTGGGAGCATTAATACATGTAGGGGTATAGTGAGAGATATGATGAAAATGGAGATTGGCACTGGATTGCAAAGACTCTTGGGCACCAATCTAATTATAGATAGATTACTCAGAGAACATTCATTTAAAAAATCTTATTCAGACTGTTGTGTGCCAAGGACTTTAAAAGGTATGTGAAGCTCTGACCTGTTTGGCTCAGTGGATAGAGCATTGACCTATGGACTGAGGGGTCCTGGGTTTGATTCCGTTCAAGGGCATGTACCTTGGTTGTGGGCACATCCCCAGTAATGGGTGTGCAGGAGGCAGCTGATTGATGTTTCTCTCATCGATGTTTCTAACTCTCTATCCCTCTCCCTTCCTCTCTGTAAAAAAATCAATAAAGTATCTTTAAAAAGGTATGTGAAATAAGAGTGATGAATATCTTTCCTACCTGCAAGGAAATTAGTTTAGTGGGAGGGATGGTTGAGAGGTGCTGAGGGCACCTGTAATAGATAAGATGTGAAGTGTTAGGAAAGGCATTCTAGAGAGGGTATGTCTGAATTGAAATATGAAGGAGAGTATGGGTTTTCCTAAAACAAGGGGAATGGGTAGGGTGTTTCAAGTAGAGAGAGCATATAAAGTCTCTTAGGTGTGGAGAACCTGGAGAGTTCCTGGGAGTGTTAGGCTTGACCCTAAGGTGTGACTTGAGTAGTAAAGTGATGAAGCTGGAAAGGTCAATAGGGACCTGATCATGAAATGCCCTTTAGAGGCGATTGCAACGATCTAGATAGAGATGACACAGCTCTGAATAAAAAATATAGCAGTCGAGTCCTACCTGGTTTGGCTCAGTGGATAGAGCATTAGACTGCCGACTGTTGGATCCCAGGCTTGAGTCAAGGGCACGATTGCAGGCTCAATTCCCAGTAGGGGGCATGCAGGGGGCAGCTGATCAGTGATTCTCATCATTGATGTTTCTATCTCTCTCTCCCTCTCTGAAATCAATAAAAATATATAAAAAATATATATAGCAGTGGGGAGGGAGAAAGAAGAGGGCATACATTTGAGAGAGATTTAGGGGGTAGGATTGACAGGACTTGCTAACCAATGGAATTTAAGTGATAAGGTGGGTAATAGAGAGCAAGGATAAATCTTAGGCTTGGACTTGGGTGTTAGGGAATGCCATTCACTCAGAAAGGGAAAACAGAAGGATAAGATTTGAAAGGAAAGGAAGTAGTGAGCTTAGTTTTACCAGTGTTGAGTGCTATATCCAAATGGAGAAATGACAAAAAGTTAGATATGTTATTTGGAGTACAGGAATGTAGTGTGGGCTGCAGATACAGTTTTGAGAGTCATTTAGTATGAGGAGTTGCAAATACCAATGTCTACAGGATCCAGGCAAGTAATAGAAATGGATAATTCTTGCTGGGGTTGATGTGGGGTTAAGACAAAAGGGATAGATGAGCACAGGCCCTGCCCAAAGGCATTCATGTTAAAATATATATATATATAGTAAGCCAGCCAAACAAAAAACAAAAGCCAGCTGCACACCATATGAAGCTTCAAGCAGCCAGTTTTCCACCTTTGATACACATAGTAATTATCCATTAGAGTGAATGCAGAGTTTATGCAGAGTATGTAGAGTATAGAAAAAAAGCTAAGGACAAAACTCCAGAGGAGAAATATAAGGAAAGGCAGATACTTGGGGGTGGGGATGGAGAAAGGAGAGGAGAGCAGAGCAGAGGAGAGAAGAGGAGATAAAAGGAAAAAAGCCAGGCAGGGAATGGTTAACTGTGTTAAAGGCTAGAGTTAAAGACTGAAATTTTCATGGGAGTGTGCATCATGGAGGAGACTGCTAACTTTAATTGAAGCCATTTCAGTGGTGTGGTGTGGGCTGAAGCCAGATTATAATAGGTTGAGAATTTAATGGAAGAGAAGTGAAGACTGAGTATAGACAACTCTTTCAAGAAATTTGGCTGTGAATGTGAGATGAGCAGTTGGGTGGTAGTTGGTTATTTATATACTAATGGCCTAGTGCACTAATTCATGGGATCCGGCTGGCCTACCTCGATCAGAGCCCAATCAGGGCTGGGCAGGCTGGGGGGAGGGGCTGTGGCCAATTGGCCACCCACCCTTGATCAGGGTGGGAAAGGCCAATTGGGAGCAGAGCTGACTAGAGGGAGGGGCCGTGGGAAGTTGGCTAGCTGGCCCCACCCTCTATCGGGCGTTTGCTGGATGTAGTGGGTGTCATAGTGACTGGTCGTTCTGGTCATTATGGTGTTCAGGTCACTGGCTTTTTATATAGATAGATGTATGTATACCAAAAAATACATGAACACAATTACTAGCATATGCTAAAAGGAGAGGGTGAGGTTAAAGATGTAGGAAAACAAATGAACTATTGATAAGCTGAGATGCTTAGGGAGCTGGGAACAGAGTCGATCCAGATCACAGGTG
>NW_006284344.1:514653-516056 GCF_000327345.1 Myotis davidii
GTGGTGGGCCAGTCACAGGGAGGGGCCTCGGGCAGTAGCTGCTGGCCTTGTCCCTGATCAGAGTGGGGGGCCAATCGGGAGTGGAGATGGCTTGGGGGAGGGGCTGTGGGTAGTTGGCTGGCTGGCTCTGCCCCCAATTGGTGTGGTGGGATGATTGGGAGAGGGGCCTCAAGCCCATGGGGTTTGGGGGCTGACCAGGGGTGGGGCTGGCCAGGGGGAGGGGCCACGTGCATGAATTCCTGCATGGGTGGGGTCCACTGGCCCACCCCGATAGGGGTTGGGGGGGTGGGACTGGCTGGGGGGAGGGGCTGCAGGGGGTGTTGACCAGCCACCCCACCCTTGATCAGGGTGGGAAAGGCCAATTGGGAGCAGAGCTGACTAGAGGGAGGGGCCGTGGGAAGTTGGCTAGCTGGCCCCACCCTCTATCGGGCGTTTGCTGGATGTAGTGGGTGTCATAGTGACTGGTCGTTCTGGTCATTATGGTGTTCAGGTCACTGGCTTTTTATATAGATAGATGTATGTATACCAAAAAATACATGAACACAATTACTAGCATATGCTAAAAGGAGAGGGTGAGGTTAAAGATGTAGGAAAACAAAGGAACTATTGATGAGCTGAGGTGCTTAGGGAGCTGGGAACAGAGTCGATCCAGATCACAGGTGGAAGGATTAGCCTTGAGGTAGGAGGAATGGAATTTTTCTACTGAAATTGAAGATAATTTCACTTAGCAAAGATTTCTGGAGCTTCCATACTCTACTAGACACTGTATGTAGCAGTTTCAAAAGTAGGACAAATATCTCTGCTGGCATGGAACTTAAATTCCAGAAAGACAGAAGTATGAATACTAGGTGTACCAGTTAACAATGGCAGATTTTATTATCAAAGAAAACACGATAATTTCAAGAGAAACATCAAAAGTGCTTTATTCAAAGTAATGTCCATTGCTAGCTACACATTTCCTCAATTTTTCAGATAATTTGTGGATACTGTCCCAATAGAACTTTTCCTGTTTTGTGGCAAACCATTCAGAGAACCAATTTTCCAATTCTTTTTACCTTTTGAAGTGCTGCTCAGAAAGTGCATGTGCCATCGATCGGAACAAGTGGTAATATGAAGGAGCAAGGCCTGGTGAATATGGCAGATGTGTTAATACTTCCCAGGCAAGAGCTTTTAACGTGTCTTTAACTGGTTTTGAAGTGTGTGATGGTGCATCATCATGAAGCAAAATTACTTTGCCATGTCTTCTGGAATATTCTGGTCATTTCACGATCAAAGTGTGGTTCAAATTGATTATTTGTTGTTAATAGGAATCAGTATTAACAGTTTCACCTGGTTTTAAAAGCTCATAATACACCACACCTTCCTGATCCCACCAAACGCAGAGCATTGTCTTCTTTCTGAAG
>NW_006284344.1:516475-516998 GCF_000327345.1 Myotis davidii
ATTTAATCTTTCTGCAAGTTGTTTTTGAGTTTGACATGCATCTTCATCCAATAATGCTTGTAATTGTTGGTCTTCAAACTTCTTCAGTTGACCTGGACATTCTTTGTCTCTCACATTGAAATCATCACTTTTAAAGAGTTTAAACCAGTGTTCACAAGTATCTTGAGATGGAGCATGTTCACCATAAGCTTCCTGAAGTATACAATTTTTTCTTCAAAATAAAGTAATGAGTTAAAATTTCCCGTAAATGCTCTTTTTGGCATAAAACTCGACTTTTTTTTCCCATGCATTCAGCATATGTTTATTTTTAATTTTTAATTTCTTTATTGATTAAGGTATTACACATGTGTCTTTATCCCTCCAAACCCCCCATTCAGTATTACACATGTGTCTTTATCCTCCCAAACCCCCCATTCGTGCCCTCAACCTCCTGTTGTCTGTGTCCATTGGTTAGGCTTATATGCATGCAAAGTCCTTTGGTTGATCTCTCCCCCTTAACCCCACACTCCCCTACCTTCCCTCT
>NW_006284344.1:517119-517457 GCF_000327345.1 Myotis davidii
TCTTTGAGTTGTAGAGTTAGATGATTTACTACCATTTTTTCTTGTTTTTTGAGATAGTCCTGTAGAGCTATAAACTTCCCTCTCAGCACTGCTTTCATTGTGAAATTGTGGTTTTGGATTGTTGTGTTTTCATTGTCATTAGTTGGCAGGATGTTTTTAATTTCTTCTTTGATCTCATTGGTAACCCAATCAATATTTAATAACATGCTATTCAGTTTCCAAGTGTTTGAGTGTTTTAGATTCTTTTTATTATAGTTTATTTCTAATATTATGCCATTGTGGTCTGAGAAGATGCTTGGTATGATTTCAATCTTCTTGAATTTGGGGAGGCTATGCCT
>NW_006284344.1:518790-531732 GCF_000327345.1 Myotis davidii
TGCCTGTGTTCATGATTACCTTTTTATTTCTTCTTTCTACACCAGTCCCTTTATCATTTCTTGCATTGCTGGCTTGGTAGTGATAAACTCCCTTAGCCTTTTTGTCTGAGAACCTCCTGATTTCCCCTTCAATTTTGATTTATAGTTTTGCTGGATTGAGTTTTCTTGGATTCAGTCCTTTGCTTTGCATCATTTTGTATACCTCGTTCTATTCCCCTCTAGCTTGATGTGTTTCTGTTGAGAAATCATTTGATAATCTGATGGGGGATCCTTTGTAGGTAACTCTCTGTCTCTCTTGCAGCCTTTAAGATTCTCTCTTTGTCATTAACATTTGCCATTGTAATTATTACATGTCTTGGTGTGGTCTTTTGGGATTCATCTTGCTTGGGACTCTGTACTTGTGTAACTTTTCCCCCCCTCATATCAGGGAAGTTTTCTGTCATTATTTCTTCAAATAGATTTTCTAATCCTTGCTGCTCTTCTTGTCCTTTTGACAGCCCAATTATGCATATGTTACTTTGTTTTGCGTTTTCCAAAGCTCCCTTAGGCTCTCCTCTTGCTTTTTAATTTTTTTCTGCAGTTACTGTTCAGATTGGGCTTGTTTCTGTACTTTATCTTCTAACTCACTAATTTGGTCCTCTGCTTCTACTAGGCTACTGTTGAAACCTTCCATGATGTTTTTGATTGTAGCTATATCACTTTTCATTTCTTCTTGATTTTTGCATAAGGTTGTTGATTTTCTTGTCCATCTGGTGTATGAACTGTATGACCATTACTCTGAATTCTTTTTTCTGTCATGTTGTATGCTTCCATTTCACTTGTTTCCTTTCTTGGTGATTCCTCTATCTTTCCTCTAGGAATTCTTTCATTGTTTCCCCATTCTGACTATCACCAGAAGGTTCAAATGTTGAGTTGCGGGGGCCTGGGTCATGTGCAGTGGGAGCTTCGCACCCTCCAAGTGTCACTGAAGAGCTCTGACACCAAGAGGTGTGGCTGCCATGGGTTGGTGGGAGCCACACTCGCCTAGGATCAGAGTCACAGGCGCTTAGTGTGGCCTTGTGTGTGCACCTAGAATCAGGGACCCTCCCTGTGCCACTCTGAAACAGAGACCCTGCTGGTGTGTGCCAAAGATTAGAGTCCCCTAGCTCATGTCAGAAGTAGGAGACGCCCTGTGTCTGCACCAAGAATCGAATATCTGAGTCTCTGTTGCTTGGTGCGGTCTCGTGCTGAGAATCAGGGTCCCTGTGTGGCAAGAATTAGAGCGGGAAGGCCGGGGAGGGTTGGGGGGCAGAAGGTACGGGGGTAAGAGATCAACCAGAGGACTTGTATGCATGCATATAAGCATAACCAGTGGACATGGGACACTGGGGGATAGGGGAGGCTAGGGGACTGTCTAGGGCGGGGGGAAAAATGGACACATATGTAATACCCTTTATAATACTTTAAGCAATAAAAAAAATAAAATCAATGGAATAATAAAAAAGAAAGAAAAAGTCACTGGCTCTTAGTGTGAATGCACTGGGAATCAGGGATCCCACGCGCGCACAATGAGAGACAGAGTCAAGTCATTTGTGCCCAGTGCTGCCTGTTGCATGGAGAATCAGGCTCCCCAGTCTGCTTGGGGGAACAGGTTGCACAGTTGCACTTGGCAGGAGGTCCACTCCTGCCCTGCAGAAAACAGCCTTCTGTGTGTGTTTGCCCTGAATCAAAGTCAGGTGGCACTGCCGCCGAGTGTGGGCGTGGGGTCTGGTCACGCGGGTGGGCACTGTGGGAAACAGACTCCCCACGTCCGTGCAACCAGGCTCAAATTCAGCACTGTCCCCCTGTGTGGGCATGGGGTCTGGTCGCGGGAGACAAACTCCTGGAGTTCGTGCCCCCAGGCTCAAATTTAGCTCTGCCTCCCTGTGTGGGCACAGGGCCTGGTCACGGTAAACAAACTCCCCAAGATCACACACCTAGGCTCAAACTCAGCTCAGCCTCCTTGCTTGGGGGTGGGGTCTGGTCGTGGGAAAGGAACTCCCAGAGTTCACACGTCCAGGTTCAAATTCAATGCAGCCTCCCTGCTTGGGTGCAGAATCTGGTTATGGGAAACAAACTCCCCAAGATGACACACCTAGGCTCAAATTTAGCCCAGCCTCCCTGTCTGGGTGCAGATTCTGGTCATGGGAAACAAACTTCTCGTACCCAGGCTCAAATTCAGGTAGAGCTGCAGCTGCTGTGTGTTTGTGCAGAGAGGTTCTGGCAGTTCCTATGCCATTGCTGCAGGGCCGGCGGGGAGGGGGATTGGCTCTGTGACTCACAGAAATCTGTGGCAGAGTGCCTGGGCTCTTGGTGTCCATGGGTTTGCAACTGTGATTGCAGGTCTTTTATCCGAGTGCCTGTAGGGTCCTGGTTTGCGACTGAGACCAGATTGGGTAGTGGCTAGGCTAGGAGCCTAGTCTCAAGCAGTTCTGTTCTTCAAGGTGGCATCGTCTCTGTGCCAGTGGTGTCCTCCCCAGAGTGTTTGCTGTGGCACCGGGGTTTTGCCATCTAAGACAGCCTGGTTTGGCAGCCCCTTGGAAGACCTGTAGCATCTAGCTGTCCCTAGCTCTCACTCACACACACCACACATGTCCCCACACTCCTCTATCACTCCCTCTCTCACACACTCTCCCTCCCTACCTTCTTGCTGGTCGCCATCTTTTCCATCTCAAAATTCGACATTTTTAAGTGTAAAAATATCTATGATGTTAACACCTTCAGCAAATTTGACATATGAAGTTTTGAATCTTGCTGTCAATACAACAAAATAGCATACATATCAAATCGCATATATATCAACATATGTGTAACTCCATCTAGTAAAAAAAAATCCGCATTATTAACTGGTATACCTAGTAAGAACCAGTACATATAAACAGTGCCAGGGCATTGGGAATGTAGTTGAAACATTTTAATCTGATGACCTCTGTTTTCTCTGTGATTGATGGAGGAAATGTTAGAGTAGTAGGCTTAGAAGATAGTGGAGAAGTTTTGAAATAACTTCTATGGGTCATGTGAAATAGGGGTCTAAGAGACAAAGGGACTTCTGAGTAGCAATGAGACCCATTCTTGTCTTGCAGTAGAGGAGTAATCCACAGACTTTTTCTGTAAAGGACCAGACAATAAATATTTAGGACTTTGCAGGTTTGAAGGTTTCTGTTGCAACTACTCAACTCTGCTGTTGTAGCTCCAAAGTAGCTACAGATAATAGATAAATGAATAGCATGCCTGTATTCCAGTAAGACTTTATTCACCAAAACAGGTGGATTTGGCCTGTGGCCTTATGTTGCCAACTGCTGTAGTAAACCATTCACAGGATAAAAGCTGCTTCATAAGACAAATTTATTTGACAGGAGGGTAAAGGACATTGTATTGGTTCAGGTGAGACTTACTAAAGATCTAAACTAGCATTGGAACAGTGGGAAAGGACAGGACAGGGGAGCATTTGTTAAATGCTAGTCATGGAAGGAGGCAATAATCAATAATGTCAAATGCTGCAGAGAGGGCTAGGAAGGTGAGGCTAGAGAAAAGGACATTGGATTTGTTATTTAGGAGGTTGGTGCTGACAGTGAGAGTGGTTGATAAAGGTGCAGGGGGTGGAAGCCATATTTCTCCCATCAGGATGTCTACACTTCCTTGAAAATGTCACCAAGTTTTTATCAAAGTAATACACACACAATAGTAAAACTTAAAACAGTAACAAAAGGCTTTCCAGTTATCAGGTCCCTGCCCATTCTCTCCCTATCTTCACATCCAACCTACTGGAACGCTGACACTTAACTCATTTGACTACTCCTTCTGGTAGTTATTTCCATTTGTATAACTAATATGCTGTAGTATTATTTTCTGATATATGAATTTTAGACAGCACCTATTGATATTCTGTTATGAAATACTAGAGGCCCAATGCACAAAATTTGTGTATGGATAGGATCTCTAGGCCTGGCTGGTAATCAGGGCCAATCTGTGGGGTGACCGGCGGGGCAATAAGGGAGCCTCCATTGGCATCTGCCTTGGCTGGCCTGGGGCCTGCAGGCTGGGGGCAGCTTCTGCGTTGAGCATCTGCCCCCTGGTGGTCAATGTGCATCATAGCGACTGATCATTCCACCAGTCGTTCCGCTGTTCGGTTGATTTGCATATTCTGCTTTTATTATATAGGATGAGAATTTAGCACTTTTACATTACTGAAACAGGAATTTTAGGGGTGAAATAGGACAGGGTTAGGAAATTTTGGAAATTTTAGAAACTGGGAGGACCATAGAAGAAGCACAGGGCTGCAGGGCAGCAGAAGGTATATTTCCATAGAATATGGGAGCTGAAAAGCTGCAACAGGTACATTTCCATAGAATGAGGGAGCTGGAAACGGCAAAAGGTCTATATTTACAAAATAAAGGGAAGGACCTTTGAGCTCAGAAGTTACTATGGTAACCAGTCCAAGGAAATAGTGACCAATCAGAGGGGATATCAAGGCACCAAGATCTACAGCCTTTATACTGTAAGCCCTAGGGAAAAGGAACTCAGTGTGACTCTTCCCCCTCCCCACATGGGGGTTAGGAAATTTTGGAAATTTTAGAAACTGGGAGGACCATAGAAGAAGCACAGGGCTGCAGGGCAGCAGAAGGTATATATGAGAATCTGTAATTGTTCTTCAATAAATGTCCACCTTTGCTATACCACCTTCTGTCTGTGGATTCATTCTTTGACTCCAGCAGACAAAGAATCCAGGACATCCTGCCCAGGGGAACACACGTGTTCCAGTCCAGAAATTCTGCTTCATTACTACCTGTTCATTCTCTCCCTGCATCTTTTCAATGTAATTAAATCATCATTTTTCAAATCTGTATTTAATATTTGCTTTACGATAACTATGTAAGTGCGGTTTCCTACTGAATCAAGTAGCATACTATGATGATTGTGTTTCTGTGTACAACTTTTTGTTCATCCTGGAGTTAATAACTACTTCACTTTTTGATTAATTATAACAGTAACTAGAGGCCCAGTGCACAAAATTCATGCATTTGGGGAGGTCTCTCAGCCCAGCCTGCACTCTCTTGCAGTCTGGGAGCCCGGATGACAGCTTAGGCCTAAGCAGTAGTTAGACATCTTTAGTGCTGCCGCAGAGGTGAGAGAGGCTCCCACCACTGTCGCTGCGCTCTCCAGCCATGAGCCTGGCTTCTGGATGAGTGGCACTCCCCTTGTGGGAGCACATTGACCATCAGGGGGCAGCTCCTGCATTGAGCGTCTGCCCCCTGGTGATCAGTGCACGTCATAGCGAGCAGTTGAGTGACCTTAGCATATCATTAGCACATTAGGCTTTTATTATATAGGACTAGTAGCCCGGTGCACAAAAATTTGTGCACTCGGGGGTGAGGGTGAGGGGTGGAGCCAGACCCCTCAGCCCGACCTGCATCCTCTGTCATGTTCCAGGACCCTGGCCATTCCTGGCCTAGGTACAGGCCTACAGGCTTGGGGCGGCCTGGCTCCCGAGGCCTGATTTTATCAAGAGAACAAAATCAGTGTTAGTTACAGCCCTCACTGAACCCAGTACAATGCATCTGTGCATACAGCTGCCTCGTGCATGTGCCTGCTTCGCCCTACTGAATTACTAACATCTTGAAGATATAGCTCTGTCTTATCCTGGGTCAACGTCAGTGCCTGGCCTGGTGCCAGGGACCTGAGAGGTTTGCTGAGTGAGTGAATAATGAGTGAGTGAATGAGTGAATGAATGAGCGAGTAAGTGAATGAGCAAGTTCCGGCCCCACTCCCAGCTCCCTGAAGCCCACTCGGGAAAGTTCCCACCCTGCTCCCAGTGCCTGGCGTCCCTCTCCTGGCTGCATACTGAATTATTAACATCTTGAGAAGATAGCTCTGTCTTATCCTGCTTCAACTTCAGTGCCTGGCCTAGTGCCAGGGACCTGAGAGAGTTTGCTGAGTGAGTGGATAATGAGTGAGTGAATGAGTGAATGAATGAGCGAGTAAGTGAATGAGCAAGTTCCGGCCCCACTCCCAGCTCCCTGAAGCCCACTCGGGAAAGTTCCCACCCTGCTCCCAGTGCCTGGCGTCCCTCTCCTGGCTGCATACTGAATTATTAACATCTTGAGAAGATAGCTCTGTCTTATCCTGCTTCAACTTCAGTGCCTGGCCTAGTGCCAGGGACCTGAGAGAGTTTGCTGAGTGAGTGGATGAGTGAATGAATGAGTAAGTAAGTGAATGAGCAAGCAGCTACCGGTAGGGATAGTTCGCACTCCACTCTGGGCTGCCTGATGCAAACCCCGGGAAGTTCCTGCTCTGCTCCCAGGGGCCCCACTTCCCTCTCTCAGCTGCATAGTTTGCGCAGGGCAAAGGCGGCCCAGGTGTGCGTGTTGGCAGATCCTTGCATTAGCACCCACCAACCCGGGATCCCTACCGGAAGGCCGTTTGTGGGCACAGCCAATGGCTGATCAGTGCATTAGCATCCGCCAACCGGGATCCCCGCGGGAGGGCTGTTTGTGGGTGTGGCCATTGGTGGATTGGTGCATTAGCACCCGCCAACCCGGGATCCCCACAGGAAGGCTGTTTGTGGGCATGGCCAGTGGCGGAATGGTGCATTAGCACCTGCCAACCCGGGATTCCTGCGGGAGGGCCGTTTGTGGGCTCAGCCGGTGGCCGATTGGTGCATTAGCACCCGCCAGCCAGGGATCCCCGTGGGAGGGCCGTTTATGCGTGTGTCCAGTGGCAGATCGCTGTGGTCCCTCCGGCCAGCCCTGGGTCGGGTCCCATACGGGCTGCCTGCCACCAGGGTCGCAGATAGCAGGCCCGGATGACAGCGGGGCAGGTGGGATGGCGCTGTCCCACCTTGCCTGTAGTATGCAAATTAGCCGCCATCTTTGTTGGCAGCTAACCGCCATCTTGGTTGGCAGTTAATTTGCATATCACCCTGATTAGCCAATGGGAAGTGTGTTGGAGGTACGGTTAATTACCATGTTTGTCTATTATTAGATAGGATAGTTCCTTATATCTGTACTAGAGGCCTGGTGCATGAAGTCTGTGCATGAAGTGGGTGTCCCTCAGCCAGGCCTACACTCTCTCCAATCTGGGACCTCTCGGGGGATGTCTGATTGCACTCTTGCCACCACCTTCCATCTTCACTCTAGACACAGTCTTTGCTGTGGCTGGAACCTTCAGTCTTTACTCCTCACTCCAGCGGGAGTCTTCAGTCTCTGGCCAGAGCTGCTCCTGTAGCTCCTTCCACCCTCCATCCTCCCCCTCATAGCTTGATTGCTGCTTCGCCTGCAGACCTCGCTGACGGGTTCCTGGGTTCCAGGGGGCCACCTTGCTTGAGCCCGGCTTTCCGATCATGATCACGGGCCGCAGTCAAGGTGTCTCCTGGGTCCCAGGGTGCCGCCTTGCCTGCGGCCCAGTTTCCGATCACGATCACAATCATGGCCGCAGGGTCCCACTGCCCAGGGCTGCACACGGGGGGTCCTGGCTGGGGGCAGGGCTTAGGCAGCACATGGGGGCCCTGGTGGTAGCTTGTGCTGGCCCGCCCTGCCTGCAGTATGCAAATTAGACACCATCTTTTTTGGCGGTTAATTTGCATATCACACTGATTAGCCAATGGGAGGCATAGCAAAGGTATGGTCAATTACCATGTTTGTCTATTATTAGATAGGATTATTGTTTTCATTAAACTTTGTATTCTGAGATAAATGTACATGAAAGTTGTAAGAAATAATACAGAGAGATCCCATGTAGCCTTTGCCCAGTTTCTCTTAATGATAACACCTTGCAGAACTATACTATGCTCTCAAAGCCAGGATTTTACATTGATACAATCAAAATACAGAATACTTCCATTGCCACAGTAATCCCTCATGTTATCCTTTTGTAGCCACAGCCACTATCCTTCTCTCCAAACCCCGCCTCAACCCTTTGCAACCACTAATCACTTCTCTATTTCTAAAATTTTGTCATTTAAAGAATCTTAAATACCTGGAGTAATATAATATGTACACTTTGGGGACTTTTTTTTCTCTTCACTCAACATAATTCCCTGGGTATTCATCCAGGTTGTTGCATGTATCACTAGTTTAAGCCTTTTTATTTCTTTCTTTTCTTTTTTTTATAGAGAGGAAAGGAAAGGGAGAGGGATAGAGTGTTTGAAACATTGATGAGAGGAACATCAATCAGTTGTCTCCTGCACATCCCCCACTGGGGATGTGCCCACAACCAAGGTACATGCCCTTGACCGGAATCGAACCTAGGACCCTTCAGTCCGCATGCCGATGCTCTATCCACTGAGCCAAACTGGTTAGGGCAGCCTTTTTATTTCTGAGTAGTATTTCATATTATGGATGTATCACAGTTTAGTTATTCATCCATTAAAGGACATCTGGGTTTCTCCAGTTTTTGTCTATTATGAACAAGGCTGCTAGGAACCGGTTTTTGAGTGAACATAAGCCTTCATTTATCTGGTACAAATGCCTAGGAGTACAATTTCTAAGTTGTATGATAATTGCATGTTTAATTTATTAGAAAGTGCCAAACTGTTTTCCACAGTGGGTGTACCATTTTACGTTCTGACCAACAACTTATTAACAATCCAGTTTCTCTGCATCCTCACCAGCATTTGGTGTCACTATTTTTAATTTTACCTATTTATCAGATGTATAATGATATCTCATTGTAGTTTTAATTTACAGTTACCTAATGGTTAATGATGTTGAACACATTTTCATGTGCTTATTTGCTGTCTGTACATCCTTTGGTTAAATGTCTCTTTATGTCTTTTGCCCATTTTCTAGTTGGATTTTTTTTAATTTTAGTTTTAAGTTCTTAATATATTCTAGATAAAAGTTCTTTTTTTGATACTGTAGTTTGCAAATATTTTCTCCCACTGTGTAGTTTGTCTTGTCCTCTTTAAAAAAATTGAATTTATTGGGGTGATATTGGTTAATAAAATTATATAGGTTTCAGGTGTAAAATTCTAAAATACATCTGTGTATTGCATTGTGTGTTCATCACTCCCTCCAAGTCAAGTCTCCTTCCTTCACCATTTATCACCCCTTTACCCTCTTCTACCTCCCCCATCCCCCTTTCCCTCTGGCAATCACCATGCTATTGTTTGTGTCTAAGAGGTTTTTTTTTTCTTTGCTTAATCCCTTCACCATTTTCACTCAGCTCCCCAACCCCTCTCCCCTCTAACTGCTGTTAGTCTGTTCTCTGTATCTATGAGTCTGTTTCTGTTTTGTTAGTTTATTTTGTTCATTAGATTCCACATATAAGTGAAATCATTCATGGTACTTGTCTTTTCTCTGACTGGCTTATTTCACTTTGCGTAATGCTCTCCAGGTCCATCCATGCTGTCACAAAAGGTAAGATTTCCTTCCTTTTTCACAGTTGTTCTTTCTTTTCCTTGGGCTTTTGTTGCTCTTGGATCTGGAAACTGACCTAAATTTGAATACTATGTTGTCTAGTATAGTAGACTCTAGCCATCTATGGCTGTTTAATTTTAAATTAATTACAATTAAATGAAATTAAGTTCCTCAGTCACATCATTCACATTTAAAGTGCTCAATAGCCATAAGTGGCCAGTGGCTAATTTATTGGACAGTGCAGATATGGAATACATCCATTATCACAGAAAGTGCTATTGGACATTCTAAAGTCTCCTCTTCCCCCCACCCCCCTCCCAGTATAGGGATTCAAATAGAGCTTAATTTCTCAGCTTCCCTCCTCCACACATTCTGAAAACATGTAGATATTTTTTTAAATCCCCTATTACACCTCAGCTTTAAAGTGGAGACTCTGACAGTTTTATTACTACCTTATCAAGTCACCTAATGATTTTTTAAAAAGTTATTATTCTAAAAGCTCATTTATCCAGACCAGATTAGGTAACTGTATGAAGTCTATTCATTTAATAGAAACTGACTTCCAGAACATGATTCCTGGCTTCCTTGCCCCCTAATGCATTCTATTCCCAGCAGCACTCACAGTTTTTATCCTTTCCAAGAAAGCTTCCTTACAACAGCCACATCACAGACCCATTTAAAATCATGTTCAGGCATTTGCTTTATGTTTTCACAGTTATAGGAAATTGCTTCTTTTGCTTGAGTTTCATTCCTTTCCTTCTATTTTGCCTTTTTAAGGAAAAGACTGTCTACTATGGCAATAAAGCATTTGTGCTCCCTGCAGCTGGATAACAAGAAGAAACACTGACAGGCATATTGCTATAGCAATAATGTACGATCCTTCACAGACAAAAGACACAGCTACTGACCCACCTCTAGGAAAGCCCAGGCCTTGAACTGTGTCTCTAGTGGTCAGAATGGGTTTGATTTAACCCATTTGATAATGATCATTTTTGTAACAGATCATTTTTGCCTAGAGTTAGGCTGCTATCTGTGACCAGATTGGGGCTCAGTCTGTGGCCAGGGCCAGCATTTAACTTTAACTACAGTTAGGAAATAATACTGTGGCCAGATTCAAGGCCAGGAAATATATGAAGATTAGGGATTAGTAGTGGTATGCTCTAACCCCTTAACCCAGCAAGATGCAGATAGTAATAGTTTTCGGCAGAAACATACAACTTTCTCCTCTACCCCGAGGATGTGCATCTTTAAGGCATGCATGCTGTCAATCTCCTCTCCCATGCCTATACAGCAGATATCATTATTCGGTCAGGACCTTCTTTTCTGCTGTGTTCAGATGAGGCCTTAAATGTCTTCTCACCGCAGTGCCCTATGCAGCTACTACAATTCAATTAGAATTGGCCCAAAAGATTAAACCTATTTATCATTTTTCTCCAGAGAGGTCCATGAACCAAGCAGCAGATTACTCCTGGAAAGATTATTATGATTCTGACCATATTTTGAGGTCAGAGGAAGGTAGGGAACAATCAACTTAAGGGTAAGACCTGTGGCAAATCAAAATATGTGTACAAGCACTCCCCTGATTCAAAGGTGAAGAGTTGGCACAGGCAGCCTGAAGAGGAATGTGGAAAGGGAGGAAAGCGTTATTTCCAGACCACCTGCTCTAGTCCTAACTTTGTGTACTGTTGAAAATAACATGCTTTTGTGACATTACATTTTGACGTGTGAATCAATGAATCGTTTTAGCCTCTTTGTTTTTATGAGTAGCCACTGAGACACCCTCAAAACAAGATAAAAAAGAATTACCGTATTTTTTAGTGTATAAGATTCCCCCATGTATAAGATGCCTCCCCTCCCCCAACCTTTCCAACCAAAAATTAAGAAATCAATATTTTAAACATTTTGCTGGTTTTCCTCTTAAGGCCTTCTTTTTTTGGCATCTTAAGGAGTTGTTCTTCCTGTTTTCTCCACTGTCTGATCATACACTCAGTGGGGGAGGTCCAAATTATCTCTCTGCAGCTCTATTTCCATGCTTCTTTGCATAGCTAATTACATTCAGCTTGAATTTTTCAAATTAAGACACTTACCGGTATTTATCTCTTTATTTTTTGAAATCTTTATGGGCTCAGAATTCTCAGTCCCTGTTGCATCTGCGCATCCTCCACCTCCCATTATGGCATCAGCTGATGTCAGTAATGATAACGCTCGTGACTGGAGGAAGCCTGTTTGACAAGGTATGGGCAGCTATGCAACCATGTGGCTCCCTCCTCGGCTGACTCCTGTGTATAAGATGCCCCTCGATTTTCAGTCTAATGATTTTAGAAAAAAATAGCATATATACATGGAAAAATAAGGTAACTCATTTACCATGCCCTAGAAATAACTCTGACCAACACTGAATTTACAGTGGCACCATTCCTTTCTGGATATGCCTTTCAGTTACTGGAAAGCATATTCCTGCGTCATCTCTATTCCATTTCAGGACCTCAATACTTAACTAGATTGGCTGTCTTTCCAGAGACGTGGTCCACAAATCTACCAAACACTTTAGTTCATCATACTTGAGAACAAACTGCTATTACTGTTTTAAGCTCTCAGACTATCTCCAACCACAATTCCAAAGAATCTCATTATTGGAGTGACCCTTAAAATTCACCTAGTCCAGTTACCCACCTATTACTTGGATCTCCTTTGCAACATTCTCAACAAGTTATCATTGGACCATTCCAGAGCCAGAGTAACCACTATTTCCCAACGCATTTATTCCACCAACATATTTCTCTATGCCTTTCCTTACAAGCACAGTTCCCATTTCTATATATTTATTTATTATATTGTGCCAAAAAATCTCACTCCTTGTTCCTTATATCCATTGGCCCTGGTTCTGCTTCATGATACCTAACCAAAAAAAAAAAGGTTCTTTTTTTGGTTAATCCTCACCAGAGAACATTTTTCCATTGACTTTTAGAGAGTGTGGAAGGGAGGGGGAAAGAGAGAGAGAGAAACATCAATGTGAGAGAGACACATCAATTCCATGCCTCCCACATGCGCCAGGAATTGAGCCTGTAACCAAGGTACATGTCCTTAATTGGGATCAAACCCAGAACCCTTCAGGCCAATGCTCTATCCACTGAACCAAATCAGTGGAGGGAGGGAGGAAGAGGGGCTAGGAGTGAAAGAGATGAAGGGACCTGGAAGTGACATACCCGGCTGGAAGTTCCAATCCATTGAATGTCTGAGGCCAGTTATCCAGTTACCATGATCATCCCTGTGCCTTATCTTCATCAAGCTAATCAGGCCCTGTTCCTGTGGTTGTTAGTGATCAAGTCCCTTCACCATCTTGGTCATCTTTTTCTGAACATACTTGGCTTATCAATTTTACTCCTCAAGTCTTATAACTAAATGCTTTAAATTTGGCTTGATCATAGCTTTAAGGCAAAGCTGTAATTTTTCTTTCTCCACCTATTATATTTCTACTAGAGACTTAGTGCACGAAATTCATGCACAGGAGGGGGGGGGGTCCCCTCAGCCCAGCCTGCACCCTCTCCAATCTGGGACCCCTCAGGGG
>NW_006284344.1:533509-535162 GCF_000327345.1 Myotis davidii
CTCCGTCACTGAAGCAAGCAAGCCTCATGTTAGTTTCAAGCTGCCTGGCTGCCGGCCGCCATCTTGGCTGTCAGTTAATTTGCATATCTCGCTGATTAGCCAATGGGAAGGGTAGCAGTCATACGCCAATTACCATGTTTCTCTTTTATTAGTGTAGATTGACAATTTTTAATTTGCATTCCTTTTTTTGGAGATCATATCACATTCTTGCCTCATTGAGCATCTTAACCATTTCTATTCCCCCTCTCTATCACTATATCCAATCCATCAGGTCCTCTTTTAAAATATTTCTTGGGCTGCTTCCTCTTTTCCATTCCAAAACCACACACCTATAATTTGTGCCTTATCATTATCTCTTGCTTAGATTATTACAATGTTCTCCTAACTAGTATTGTTATCTCTATTCTTTCTTCTATCCCAATCTGTCCTATGGCCTACTATCATTTCCTAATGCATCACTTTACTGGTAGTTTAGTAAAGTCATTCAGGGACTACTGGGCTCAAATCTCAGCTCTACCATTTATAAGCTTTGTGAACTTAAGGAAGTCATCTAAACTTAAAGAACCTTATTTCATTGATCTTTCAATTTTGGGTAATAATGACATCTATCTCACAGAGTGAAGTAAATGAGGTACCACATGTAAGTTAGCCCCAGACTTGGTGCATAGTAAATGTGCAATAACTGTGAGTTTTATTATTATTTCTTTTTATTAATTTAAATTCTTTATTGTTTAAAGTATTACATAAGTCTCCTTTCGCCCCCCCCATTGACCTCTCCCCAGCCTATCCTACTCTCCAGCACATGCCCTCAAACCCCTACTCTCTGTGTCCATTGGTTATGCTCATATGGATGCATACAAGTCCTTTGCTTGATCTCTTAATACCCACCCCCTGCCTTCCCCAGTAGGGATGGACTGTTCTATGCTTCTATGACTCTGGCTCTATTTTTGTTTATCAGTTTATGTTGTTCATTACATTCCACAAATGAGTGAGATCATGTGATATTTCTCTTTCGCCAACTGGCTTATTTCACTTAGTATAATGCTCTCCAGGTACATCCATGCTGTTGCCCATGGTAAGAGTTCCTCCTTTTTTTACAGCAGCATAGGATTCCATTGTGTAGATGTACCACAGTTTTTTAATCCACTCATCTGCTGATGTAAACTTAGGCTGTTTTCAAATCTTAGCTATTGTAAATTGTGCTGCTGTTAACATAGAGTTTCATATATCCTTTCTGACTGTTGTTTCTCTTTTCTTGGGAAATATTCCTAGAAGTGGTATTACTGGGTAAAATGGGAGTTCCATTTTTAATTTTTTGAGAAAACTCCATACTGTTTTCCACAGTGGCTGCACCAGTCTGCATTCCCACCAGCAGTGCATGAGGGCTCCGTTTTCTCCACACCGTCTCCAGCACTTGTCATTTGTTGATTTGTTGATGATAGCCATTCTGACAGGTGTGAGATTGTACCTTATTGTCATTTTGATTTGCATCTCTCGGATGATTAGTGACCTTGAGCATGTTTTCATATGTCTCTTGGCCTTCCTTATGTCCTCTTTCAAAAAGTATCTATTTAGGTCCCTTGCCCATTTTTTGACTGGGTTGTTTATCTTTCTTTTCTTTTTTTTTTAATATATTTACAGAGAGGAAGGGCA
>NW_006284344.1:535207-536188 GCF_000327345.1 Myotis davidii
ATGTTCTCCCATGCAATGGGTTCTCTTGTTGTTTTGTTGATGATTTCTTTTGCTCTGCAGAAGCTTTTTATTTTGATGTAGTCCCATTTGTTTATTTTCTTCTGTTTCCATTGTCCTAGGAGCTATCGGTAAAGATATGGCTACAACATCTGTCTAATATTTTGCTGCCTATGAATTCTTCTAATATTTCTATGGTTACCTATCTTACATTTAAGTTCTTTATCCATTTTGAGTTTATTTTTGTGTATGGTGTGAATTGGTGGTGTAGTTTCATTTTTTTGCAAGTATCTGTTCAATTTTCCCAACACCATTTATTGAAGAGACTGTCTTGACTTCCTTGTATGCTCTTGCCTTCTGTGTCAAATATTAATTAAGCATAATCGGCTTTGTCTGATTTCTGGGGTCTCTGTTCTGTTCCATTGACCTATATGTCTGTTCAAATTGCAGATGAATTTTTGGAGAGTTTGTTCTAGGACTGTGAAATGTGACATTGGTATTTTAATGGGGGATTGCATTGAATATATAAATTGCTTTGGGTAGTATGGACATTTTAATGATCTTGATTCTACCAATCCATGAACAAGGTATGTTCTTCCATTTGTTTATGTCTTCCTCTGTCTCCTTTTTCAGTGTCCTGTAGTTTTCCAAGTATAGGTCTTTTACCTCCTTATTTATGTTTATTCCTAGGTATTAAATTTTTTTTTTTTGCTGCAATCGTAAATGGGATTTTATTTTAGATTCTCTTTCTGTGAGTTCATTATTGGTGTATAAAAAAACCATAGATTTCTGTGTGTTAATTTTGTATCCTGCTTCTTTGCTGAGTTCATTTATTAAATCTAATAGATTTTTGATGGAGCCTTTAGGGTTTTCAATGTACATATCATGTCATCTGTGAATAATGATAGTTTTACTTCTTCTTTTCCAATTTGGATGCCTTTTATTTCTTCTTCTTGTCTAATCACTATGGCTCGTACTTCCAGT
>NW_006284344.1:536633-539680 GCF_000327345.1 Myotis davidii
GTGATTTTGGGAATAGGGGAATGCTGGTTTAATGGAAAGAGTTTGGAAGTCTTCCTTCCTCTTGAATTTTTTGGAATAGTCTGAGAAAGATAGTTCTTCTTTGAATATTTGGCAAACTCCCCCAGGGCTTTTGTTTCCTGGAAGTTTTTTGATGACTGTTTCAATTTCATCAGTAGTTATCAACCTATTCAGGTTTTTTAATTCTTCCTGATTGGGATTTGGAAGCTTGTAATTTCCAGGAATATGTCCATTTCATTACAGTTGTCTAATTTGTTGGAATAGAATTGTTTGTAGTATTTTTTTTAATAATCCTTATTATGTCTGTGGGGTTGGTTGTTATTTCACCCTTTTCATTTCTGATTTTGTTTATTTGGGTTCTCTCTTTTTGTTTCTTGGTGAGCCTGGCTAGAGGTTCATCAATATTGTTTCTCCTTTCAAACAACCAGCTCTTGGTTTTATTGATCTTTTGTATTTTTTTTGTCTCTATGTCGTTTATTTCCACTCTGATCTTTATTATTTCCTTCCTTCTGCTTATGCTGGGCTTTTCTTGCTGCTCTCTCTCTCATTCTTTAAGTTGTAGGGTTACATAATTTATTAACTTTTTTTTTTGAGATAGGCCAGTATAGCTATGAACTTCCCTCTCAAGACTGCTTTCACTGTGTTCTATAGATTTTGGATTGTTGTGTTTTCATTGTCATTTGTTTCCAGGAGGCTTTTTATTTCTTCTTTGATCTTTTTGGTAACCCAATCATTGTTTAATATAATGCTGTTTAACTTCCAAGTATTTGATTTTTTTCATTGCTTTTATTGTAGTTGATTTCTAATTTTATGCCATTGTGATCTGAGAACATGCTTGATATGATTTCTATCTTCTTTAATTTGCAGAGAATCTACCTGTGTTCTAATATGTGTTCTATCTTTGAAACAGTCCCATGTGAACTTGAGAAGAATGTATATTCTGTAGCTTTGGGGTGAAATATTCTGAAGATGTCAGTTAGATCCTTGTGATCTAGTGAGTCATTTAAGATTGCTGTTTCTTTGCTGATTTTTTTGTTTAGAGGATTTATCCAATGGTGTCAATGGGGTATTAAAGTCCCCTACTGTGATTGTATTGCTGTCAATCTCTCCCTTGATATCTTCCAGAAGTATTTTTATGTATTTGGGTGCTTCTTTATTGAGTGTATATATGTTTACCAGAGTTAAATTTTCTTGTTTAATTGCTCCCTTTAGTATTATGAAGTGGCCTTCCTTATCTCTTGTTATGGTCTTTACTTTATTTTGTCAGATATCAGTATTGCTTCCCCAGCTTTTTTCATATTTCCATTTGCCTGAAAAATTTTCCACCATCCCTTCACTATCAGTCTGTGTGAGTCCTTTGTTCTGAGGTGGGTTTCTTGTAGACAGTAAAATATGGGTCATGTTTTCTTATCCATTCAGTTACCCTATGTCTTTTGATTGGAGCACTTAATCCATGTATGTTTAAAGTTATTATTGCTAGGTACTTTTTTGTTACCAATTTTATTCTTTACACCTGTGTTCCTTCTTCCCTTTCTATTTCTTCCTTTTACAGTAGTCCCTTTAGCATTTCTTGCATTGTTGACTTGGTTATAATAAACTCCACTGGCCCCTTTTAGTCTGTGAAGCTCCTAATTTCACCTTCAATTTTGAATGATAGCTTTGCTGGATATAGTATTCTTGGATTCAGTCCCTTGCTTTGCATCACTTTGTATATTTCATTCCATTCCCTTCTGGGCTGATGTTTTTCTGTTGAGAAATCAGTTGATGGTCAAGAGATCCCTTATAGGTAACTCTCTGTCTCTCTCTGGCAGAGTTTAAGATTATTAGTTGTTGATGTTTGTCAATTTAATAATAATGTGTCTGGGTATTGGTCTTTTTGTGTTCATCTTGTTTGGGACTCTGTGTGCTTCTTGGACTTGTGTGACTTTTTTCTTCCCAACAACAGGCACGTTTACTGTCATTGTTTCTTCAAACAGGTTTTCTTTCTTTTTTTAAATTTTATTTTATTGTTTAAAGTATTACAAATAGTACATATGTCTCCTTTTTTCCTCCATTGAACTTCCTCCAGCCTCTCCTACCCCCCACACATGCCCTCAGCACCCCCCTCCCCCCAGCAGTGTCTTTTGTCCATTGGTTATGCTAATATGCATGCATACAAGTCCGTTGGTTGATCTCTAACCCTCACCTCCCCTGTCATTTGTCTCTGGATCTACCGTATTTGCCGGCGTATAAGACGATTTTTTGGCCCTGAAAAATATGCCTCCAAGTGGGGGGTCGTCTTATACGCCAGGTACACTTCAGATAGAATGCCCATAGTGCTTGCCCCGTGCCATAGTGGCCTCCCGATGCCCGCCCACTTCATTCCACATACCGTTCAGGCATAAGCAGCGCTGCTGGGTGTATGCTCGGCTGTTATGCGATTTTGCTGTTATGCGATTTTACCACACTCGCAAAATCGCACACAGCCGACCATACACCCAGTATGATAGCACAAAATCGCGAATCGCGATACCATACTGGGTGTATGGTTGGCTGTGTGCGATTTTGCGAGTGTGGTAAATTCGGGTTACCGTATATTTCTTTACATATGCATTGAAGATTCGTGATTTTGCGCTATCATGATGCCTCTTAGAATGTTGAAGAGCTCGCACTTGCGCACTAGTGAGGTCCCAGGGAGATGCTGATGCAAGGGTGGACCAGACTGCTATAGTGACAGGGCGGGCAAACAGGGAGCAGGGACCAATCAAATCAGGCTTTGTATACAGCCAACAGCCAACCACAATACTGCCCCATTGTACAGTACAGCATAGAAAACGTCGACCAGTCAAACCCCTATCATCCCTATCATGGCACCAAGATGTCGTTGATGAACTTTTAATATCAGATGATGAAGAGGAGTTTGAAGGCTTTTAAGGTGAAACTGTCATGCCAGCAAACTTGCTAGGGACTTGCCCGGCACTTGCTCTCTCCCTCTATTTGTTATCTTACTTCTATCATTGACAGTCCCTCTAGGTTGTGAGCTGCTTGAC
>NW_006284344.1:540915-541850 GCF_000327345.1 Myotis davidii
TGGCAAATGCTTTTTCTGCACCGATTGATATGATTATGTGGTTTTTGTCTCTCAATTTGTTTATGTAATGTACCGCATTTATTGATTTATGGGTATTGTACCATCCTTGCATCCCTGGAATAAATCCCACTTGGTCATGGTGTATGATCATTCTAATGTAATGCTGGATCCTATTTGCTAAAATTTTGTTGAGAAATTTAGCATCTATGTTCATCAAGGATATTGGCCTGTAGCTTTCTTTCTTTGTGGTATCTTTTTCTGGTTTTAGAATTAGGATAATGCTGTCTTCATAGAAAGAGCTTGGAAGTGTGCGTTCCTCTTGAATTTTTTGGAATAGTCTGAGGAGAATAGATTTTAGTTATTCTTTGAATGCTTGGCAGAACTCCCTTGTAAATCCGTCCGGACCAGGGCTTTCATATTGTTTATTTTCTGGAAGATTTTTGAACGCTGTTTTAATTTCTTCAGTAGTTATTGGCCTATTCAGGGTTTTTTTTATTTTATTATTCTTGGTTGAGTTTTGGGAGCTTGTATTTTAATAAGAATATGGCCATTTCATCTAGGTTGTCCTTTTTGTTGGAATAGAGTTGTTCATGGTATTTTTCATAATCATTTGTATTTCTGTGGGATTGGTTGTCATTTCAGCCCTTTCATTTCTGATTTTGTTTATTTGGGTCTTCTCTCTTTGCTTCTTGGTGAGTCTGGCTAGAGGTCCATCAATCTTGTTTATCCTTTCAAAGAACCAGATCTTGGTTCTGTTGATGTTCTGTATTGTTTTTTGGTATCTATTTCGTTTATCTCTGCTCTGATTTTTTTTATTTATTTCCTTCTGCTTAGGCTGGGCTTTTCTTCTTGCTCTCTAACTCTTTGAGTTGTAGGGTTAGGTAATTTATTACCATTGTTTCTTTTTTTTTTTTTTTTTTTTTATAGTAGGCTTG
>NW_006284344.1:543463-546954 GCF_000327345.1 Myotis davidii
TACATGAAACCCCAAAACGTTAACTTAAATCCACACCAAACATATAGTTAAACTTCTCAAACTAAAGGCAAACAAAAGGTACAGAAAACAGTGAAAGAGAAACAATTACTTATATAAATGTGAAAAATAATTTGAATAATAGCAAACTTTTTATCAGAAACAATGAACACCAAAATAAAGTGACATATTTTACAAGTGCTGAAACATAAAACTATCAACACAGAATCATGTATCCAGCAAATTAAATAAATAATAAATAAATAATAAGTCAATAAAAATTCCAGAATGAAGGGGAAATCAAGACTTTCTCAAATATAGAAAAATGAAAAGAATTTATCACCAATATACCTGCTGATAAGAATGGCTAAAGGAAGTTCTCCAAACAGAGAGGAAATGATAAAAGTAGGAACCTTAGAATATCAGGAAGGAAGAATGAGCACAGTAACCAAAAATATGGATACATACAATAGGATTTTCTTCTCTTGAGTCTTCTAAAGTGTGTTTTATGTTTGAAGCAAAATTATAATAATGTTTAATGTGGCTCTCAACATATGTAGAGGAAAATTTTACAATAATACTATATAATAAAAGCCTAGTATGCTGTGTCCAACCGTTTGTTTGATCGATCAATCAGTCGCTATGATGTGCACTGACCACAAAGGGGCAGATGCTCTGAGCAGTAGGTTAGCTTGCTGCTGGGGTTGGGCCAATTGGGGCTGGGTGAGATGGGCTGGACACACCCTGGAGCCCTCCTGCTTATCCCTCCCTGGCCGGCCGGCCCGATTGGCCCCTATCAGGACTGGTTAGATGGGCCGGACACACCCTGGAGCCTTCCTGCAGTCCCTCTACGCCCCAATCATGCACCGGTGGGGTCCTTTGGCGTGGCCTGCACCCTCTTGCAATCTGGGACCTCTTAGGGGGATGTTGGAGAGCCTGTTCCGTAAGGATCCCTGCAGGCCAGGCCGAGAGACACCACCAGGGCACTGGGCCTCTAATTATATTATAAATGAGGAGGATAAAAGGACATAAAGTGTGGTAAGGTTTCTATTCTTCATCCAAACTGGTAAAATGATGACACCAGTAAATTGTGATCAGATATATATAGTAATACCAAGAGCAATCACTAATAATGCTATATAAAGAGGTACACTATAGATAAATAAAAATAGAATTCTAAAAAATGTTATAGTAGCCCACAGAAAAACAAATAAATAAGTAAAACATAAATAAAAAGAGAACAAACAGAAAATAAAATGGAAGATTTAAACCCTAACATATCAATAAGCATATTAAGTGTAAATGGTCTAAATACCCAATTATAAAACATAGATTAGCAGAGTTGATTTTAAAACATGACCCAACTTTATGCCATCTACAAGAAACTCACTTTAAATATAGTGATATAGACAGGTTAAAAGTAAAAGAAGAAAAAAGTTATATCATTCAAACCTTAATCAAAGGAGACTAGGAATAGTTATATTAATATCAGATAAACTTCAGAGTGAAGAAAATCACTAGAGTCAGAGAGGTGCATTACATAATGACAATTGAATTATCTACCAGGAATACATTGCAATCCTAAATGTATCAAACGACAGAGCTGCAATATATATGAAGCAAAAACTGATAGAACTTGTTTTAGATTTCCTAAGACAGACCTTTCTCTATTTATAGAAACAGACAAGTCCACAATTATAGTAGGGGACTTCAATAGCCCATTTTCAACAACTGATAAAAAAAAAACTAGACAAAAAAATCTGCAACCAAAAACACAACCAATGACAGGATTTAATGGGCATATAGAAAGCATTACAGCCACTAACAACAGAAATGCACATTCTTTTCAAGTTCCTATGAAACATATACCAAGATAGACCATATCATGGGACATAAAATAAGCCTCAACAAATTTTTAAAAGTTAAATCATACCACGTGTGTTTGCCATCCACAATAGAAATCAATAGGAGAAAAATATCCAACACTTGGAAACTAACACAACACACTCCTAAATAATCCAGGAGTCAAAGAGAAAATCTCAGAGGAAATCCAAAAGTGTTTTAATATGAATGAAAATAAAAACAAAACATATTAAAATTTTGCTAAAGCAGTGCTGAGAAGGAAATTTATAGCACCAAATGCATAGATTAGAAATAAAAGTCTTAAATCAATAATCCCGTGGTTGGCAAACTGCGGCTTGTGAGCCACATGCGGCTCTTTGGCCCATTGAGTGTGGCTCTTCCTAAGCCTTAGGAATACCCTAATTAAGTTAATAACAATGTACCTACCTAAATAGTTTTAAGTTTAAAAAATTTGGCTCTCAAAAGAAATTTCAATCGTTGTACTGTTGATATTTGGCTCTGTTGACTAATGAGTTTGCCAACCACTGATCTAAACTGTGTCAATAACCTAGAAAAATAAAAATAAAATAAAACCAAAGCAATCAAAAAGAAGTAGACAATAAAGAACACAAGTCAACAAAATTGAAAATAGAGAAACAATAGAAAAAAATTAATGAAACAAAAGATATGATTCTTTGAAAAGACAAATAAGTTGTCAAACATCTAGGAAAACTGACAGAAAAGAAGAGAAAATCCAAATGCCAATATAAGGAATGAAGCAAGAGATATCACTACAAATCCTACACACATCAAAATGATAACATAATAGTACAAACAGCTCTACACACATAAATACAACAACTAGGTGATGTGGACCAACTCTTCAAAAACTGCAAACTGCCACCATGTCACTCAATATTAAATAATTTGAATAGCACTATAACATAATTGAATTATTAATTTAAAAACTCTCCAAACAGAAATCTCTAAACCCAAATAGTTACAATGGAGAATTATACCAAACATCTAAAGAAGAATTAATACCAATTCCACATGATATCTTCCAGATAATATAAGAAGGAGATATATTTCACAATTCATCTTATAAAGTTAATACTATCCTGATACCAAAACAAGACAAAGGCACTACAAAAATTATACAGACTGATATTACTCATTAATACTGATGGAAAAATCCCTGACAAAATATCAATATGCAAGGCTCTTATAATATTAGGAAAATCAATTAATGTAATTCATCATATTAATAGACTAAAGAAGAAATATTACATGATTATATCAAGTGAAGCAGAAAAGGCATTTGACAAAATTCAATACTCATCAAAATAAAAAGAATTCTCAGAAAAATAGGAATAGAGAGGAACTTTCTCAACTTGACATAGAAAATATACATATAACCTACAGTTAACATCATATTTTATAGTGAAAGAATGAATAGTATCCTCTTAAGATCAAGAATAATTTAAGGATGTCCGTTATCACCACACTTATTCCACATAGTGTTGGAAGGTAGCCAGTGCAATAAAAGGCACAGAAAAGAAATAAAAGGCATACAGATAGAAAATAAAAAAATAAAATTGTCCTTATTTGAAGATATTGTGATTGAAACTACCTCATGCAATTCCAGACCA
>NW_006284344.1:546993-551057 GCF_000327345.1 Myotis davidii
CAGTGACTGAATAACAGGCAGCCAACAGGTGGAGACAGACAGAATGGTGTCTCAGGGTGCCTTGGGACTTTTGCTAACAAATCCCTGGGTACATTGGTGGTAAAATTTGGACTTGGTGTGCAGCTTGGTCTTTCCTGTGCATACCCAGGCCCAGCTGAGACAGCCAAAACCTGTAGATTGCTTTGTAGCTCCAAACAGGTTGCCCAGAGCCAGTCACAGGAAGTATCTGATATTGTCTTGCACCAGAGTCCTTCCTAAGAGACCCCAGAACCAACACACCCAGTGGTCAGCTTCAGACAACATCAGAGCAGGGTACAATTAACTTCACAAGTCACATAGCCAAAGGGAGGTCTATTCAGCAACAGACTCTGCTGAGGTGAATTCCACTTCATGTGGTCAGCACCTGCACAGCAGCTCTTACATTGTGGTTGAGGTTAATCCCCACAGTTGGCCATCTTAAGGGTCGTCCCCAAGCAATCATGACTCAATTTATAACAGGAAGGCCCACATTACCCACAGAGGGGACATTCCTGCAGTACCCAGCTCAGGTGATTAAGGAGACAGCGTCACTGGATCCCACAGGACACCTACTGCATATGACCACCCTACCAAGACTGGGAGTCATAGCAGATCTACATAATACATAGAAACAAACACAAAGAGGCCATTAAAATGGGGAGACAAAGAAACATGCCCCAAATGAAAGAACAGGAGAAATCTCCAGAAAAAGAGCCAAGTAAAATGGAAACAAGCAATTTATTAGTTATAGAGTTTAAAAAAATCGTTATAAGGATGCCCAAGGATCTTAGTGAGAACTACAACAGCATGAAAAAAGAAATAAAAAACATGAAAAAGAATCAGATAGAAATGAAGAATACAGTATCTGAAATGAAGAATATACTAACCCTGGTTGGGTATCACAGTTGGTTGAAGTATCATCCCATACACCAAAAAGGTTACAGGTTTGATTCCTGGTCAGAGCACATACCTAGGTTATGGGTTTGATTCCCAGTAAGGGCATATATAGGAAGCAACCAATCAATATTTTACTCTCACATCAATGTTTCTCTCTTTCTCTCTATCTCCCCCTCTTCCTCTTTCTATAGAATCAATAAAAACATATCCTCCAGTGAGGATTTTAAAAAATACACTACAATAAATAAATTTGGATGAAACAGAGGGTTGAATCAGCAATTTGAGAGACCAGGCAGCAAAAAACACACCATCGGAGCAGAAAAAAAAAATTACCAAAAAAAGGGAGAGTTTAGGGGACATTTGGGGCAACATGGAGCATAACGATATCCACATCAGAGGAATATCAGAAGGAGAAGAGAGAGAGCAAGGAATCAAGAACCAATTTGAAAAATAATGACAGAAAACTTCCCTAACTAGGTGAAGGAAATAGCCATACCAGTCCAGGAAGTGTAGAGTCCCAAATAAGATGAACTCAAAGAGACCTACAATAAGACACATAATAATTAAAATGTGAAAGGTTAAAGACAAAGAGAGAATCTTAAAAGTAGCAAGAGAAAAATAGTTACCTACAAGGGAGTTCCTATTAGACTGTCAGCTGATTTCTCAACAGAAACTTTGCAGACCAGAAGAGAGTGGCAAGAAATATTCAAAGTGATGAAAAGCAAGGACCTATAGCCAAGTTTACTCTACCCAGCAAAGCTATCATTTAGAATTGAAGGACATGTAAAAAACTTCCCAGACAAGGAAAAGTTAAAGGAGTTCATCACCACCAAACTGGTATTGTATGAAATATTAAAGGGTCTTCTTTAATAATAAGAAGAAAGATAAATATGAACAACAAAATGACAACAAATACATATATATTAACAATTGAATCTAAAAACCAAAATAAATGAGGAAGAATAACAGAAAGAGGCATAGATACAGAGAATGTTTGACAGTTGCCAGATGAGAGGGGATTGGGGGGGATGGATGAAAAATGTGAAGGGATTAAGAAGTATAAATTGGTCGTAGCAGAATAGTCATGGGGATGTAAAGTACAGCATAGGGAATATAGTCAATAAGTTTCTAGTAATTATGTATGGTGTCAGATGGTAATAAAGTTTATTATGATGATCACTTAATAAGTTATATAATGTCTAATCACTTGGATGTACACTTGAAACTAATGTAATATTATATGTCAACTGTAATTGAAAAATAAAAAATGATTTTAAAATGATAAGGTGATTTAAATGTGATATTCCATAGAGAAAAGCATTCAGAATAACTGCTTTGCTTTATTACTAGAAAATGGTTTTCTTCCAAAGCATAACTCAATTAATGTCTCACCTTCCCCTATATGCAAGAACCACAAATTCTACAGTGTTAGTTATGCATTATAGTCACCTTCTCATATTCATGATGGCTAAATAATTTTTAATTTTATATTGCTTTCTTACTGATATTTTTTGCCAAATTCACATAGGCACAGGAAGGAAGTTGGTATTTTCTCTATATTAGCAACGAGTTGCTTTATTGCTGAACTCAATGGCACCACATTAATTCAAAGGGAGAGAGGCCAATGAGATTGGGAATCAAGCCCTTCAATTTCCACATTTATTGCATTTGAAGATGCCAAGACATAATGATAAAGCATTCCAGCAGGCAGAACTCATGGTTTTAAAACTATTTACTCTCCTGTAGCTGAATGTCACTGCTTATGACAAATGTTATGAATAAGTATGTTTCAAGGCCAAAGAGCTCTATGAGAAATCCCATCATTCTAAAAATCCCCAAATCATTTCAGAAATTGAACAATATTATAGTAGCTTAATAGCAAATTTGAATCTTGTGTCTCCAGCGTATCAAGAGTCGTTTAAAGCATCCTGTGAGTGGATTGTGTGTAACAGCCAGCATTTCTCTGCTTCAGACCTTCCAGGAACCAAAAGTTAAATTCTCTCACAAAGAAAATAAGCTCATTACTTTGTTACCAACAAAATGTTCAAGGTTCATGTGGTGGGTATAAGCAGGAAGTCAGAGCAAAATAATCATTTTGGTGAAATGAAAGATTTATCATACAGTTTAAAATTATGGAATTCACTTGTGGCTTTTAGAACCTAAATCCCTCATGTACACCAATTATAATTATTATCTTAAAAGCATTTGTCCTTTTTTTAAGAAAAAAAAAGCTTAATAACACAACCAAATCTAATGAAATAAGTGCTGAGAAATCCTTGTTGTTTTAAATCTGTACATCAGCCTACGTTCTGATTTTTTTTGGAAAGAGAACTTTAAAAAACTGTCCTTTTAAGCCCATTAACTGTTTACATTTCCAAAACCATTCCAACATTTTCTCATGCAGAACATATCTCCCTCACAACTTTTTACATTTTAAGGTGGTACAAAAAACTTTTGTAAGATAGCATAAGCCAAAAGCTGGTATCACCCTTGTTTACCATGTTTATTGATTTTAGAGAGAGGAAGTGAGAGAGAGGGAGGGAGGGAGAGTGAGAGAGAGAGAGCAAGAGAGAGAGAATAATATTGATGTGAGATAGAAACATTGATTGGTTGCCTTTTGTATGCACCCCAACAGGGGACTGAACCCGCAACCAGAGCACATGCCCTGGTTGATAATAGAAGTGGCAACCTTTCGGTGCATGGGACAACACTCAACCAACTGAGCTACAAAGGCCAGGGCCATAATTGGCATTTTCTGTTACAGTAAATATAAGGAAATTATTGCTTTGGAGCATCTCTCTGTGTGAGGGGAACACAGTCAGAAGGTAATCCCAAACTTAACTGGCCTGCTCAGACCTGGCTGTGACCAATGGGACTCAAATTTGAACCTGCTTTTGGGAAGGGAGTCAAATAAGAGGGAAAAATAAAGACACTAGGGAAAAGATATGGCCTTCATTGTGTGCTTTAAGAAATATGATGCATATCTACACTAATACAAGAGAAAAATGGTAATTGGCGTACGACGATACCCTTTTCATTGGCTAATCAGGGCTATATGCAAATTAACTGCCAACTAAGATTGGCAGTTAACTGCCAACAAGATGGCGGTTAATTTGCATATGTAGGCACAATGCAGGGAGGCGAAAGGG
>NW_006284344.1:551529-553578 GCF_000327345.1 Myotis davidii
TCTGTCCGAGACATCAGGCCTGGGCTAGGGGCAGAACCAGTGATGGGGGGAAATGAGGGTCCCCTGCCCAGGCCTGACACCTCTGTCAGAGGCATAAGGCCTGGGCAAGGGGCCAATCCTGCGATTGGAGTGTGATGGGGGTCAACGCCTGAGGGCTCCCAGTATGTGAGAGGGGGCAGGCTGGGCTGAGGGACACTCCCCCCCCACACACACACCCAGTGCACGAATTTCGTGCACCGGGCCCCTAGTTCCTTATATGTCTTGCTTCAACCTGAATCCAAATTCACCAGTCTGTAAAGCACTCTTTGGATTTGTAGTCCTGATTTTTTTTCATTTACCAATCATAAAGCCTCTGCTGGGCCTCAATGACTCTTAATAGTTAAAGTGTCTCCACGTTGCTGGTGTGGTTTGCACACAGCCCAACTGAGTTGGTAACACACCTTGAAATCTCAGCAGGATTAATTTTTTCACAGTATGAATGATTTTTATCAGATTAATTACCACCTCATGTAGTCCAATCCCTCACTCTTTGCCAACCTGCCCCAAGAATATATATCTATTTCTGGAGCTGTGAGATATCTAACTGTCATAATGCATTTAGCTGAATGCAATTTTTGGGCGGGACAAAACTAGGCTCCTGGAATAATCCTTGCTGGGCTAATGGTTGAAAATTGAGATGCTCCATGTAAATAGGTGCAGTACTTTCAAGGAAACAGCAAAGTGCTTTTGTTTGGATTTCAGGTTTATTACTTTGAATAGCTGCATCTAATGGGCATTATATCTGGTTTAACCCAACACCAGGATTTCTTCTGTGTTTACTAGTCCCCCCCCCCTTTATCTCTGGACACTCATCCTTGTTTCTCCCTTAAAACACCCAAATCCTTCTATATATATTTGAAACCTCTGCAGGCTTCTATCATAATATTTTAGCCCATCCCTACTGTGAATACCAGAGCCAGGAAACATTAAATTGAATGCAAATAATAAATAAATGAATAGAATAGAAGGGATTCCTTACAGTAGAATGACAACTAATACATGTGGATGGAGTGGTGGAGCTGGAAATCACCATTTTGCCACCATCATAGTATAAAAGACTTCGGTTAAGAATCACCAATAGATGCTAACTTCGGTAGGGGGATTTGAGGAGGAGCTAGATATATGCATGGCCTCAAAGTGTCTCCTTATAGGTTGATTTTTAGTTATGAAGCAAAAAAGAGTACACAGTGGAAAAACTGGACAATGCCTTGACCTGGTGATCAAAATCAGTATCACAAATAGAGATTGTATCCTCCAAATGAGATACTCTGTTTAGGACACATTAGTTAGGCAGTTTTCTGACTGGGATTGCATAGCATGAATCTAATAAAAAGGAAATATCAGTCAGACCAAAATTGAGGAACAGTCTATAAAATAATGGGTCTCTACTCTTCAAAAATGTCGATGTTATAAAATATAAAGAACAAGCCAAGGAACTGTTTGAGATTAAAGGAAGTTAAAAGGACATGACAACTAAATGCAATCATGAAGCTGGGCTGCTTCTTGTACTGGAAGAACAAAAATGCCATAAAGGACATGAATGGGACAACTGATGAAATAAGAATATAGGCAGTAGATAGTTAAAAACTTTGTAATAGTGTCAAATTTCTTTTTTTTATTTTAATATATTTTTATTGATTAAGATATTACATATGTGTCCTTATCCCCACGTTACCCCCTATCCCCCCCTCATGCCCTCACCCCCCCCGTTGTTGTGTCCATTGGTTAGGCCTATATGCTTGCATATAAGTCCTTTGGTTGATCTCTCTCAAAAACACACAAATATATGTGAGATATATATATAATTTTTAAAATTACTGCAAATAATGATAATGTGTTGCTTGCTCTACCATACTTTACTCAATAAATCTTTTAGTGGCCATTAAGCAGTTTCTAAGGTGATGACTATGATGAAATGATGATATTTTATAGCTAAAATAGTGATTAGGTTCTTTTTATGCATCACCGAGTTAAACACCTTAACAGGCATCATTTGATCTTTCTCACTTT
>NW_006284344.1:554994-556056 GCF_000327345.1 Myotis davidii
AGCTACCCTCGAGTTCCGACCGATGCCAGACAGTCCCGCTTCTCCCGTTTGAGCCTGGGTCCCTAGAGACTCGCCCGGAACTGGAGCTCAGAGCCTGAGACTCCCTCTGGATTGAAACAGACAGCCGCGCCCTCAGCCACAAGCCCTCTCCGCATGCACCTCCACACCTTTGTATTTTACTTCTGCACTGCACCTTCTCTGAGTCTCAATGTGCTCTTCTCTTTCCTTCTAGTTGTAGAATTTCCACTCCCCCAGCCTTCCTGTAGTTCTGGATGATGACCGTCCTGTCCTTTTATTGCGTTTCTGAAGTTGTTGTAGGAAGCAGCAATCTCGGTGATCCCTTATGCCGCCATCTTCGTTTCTCCTCTAAATTTCTTAAATTTAATTATAATACTATGGTTATCTAAGACAATATCTTTGTTCTTAGGAGATACAAATTGAAGTATTTGAGGGTAAGAGGAGTTGATGTATAAAATCAACCTTCAAATGATTCCAAAAATAAATTATATATTAAATATATATATGTTTATATAATATACAGAAATTAATTATATGTAATACATTATATATATGCATATATGTATGTATGTATGTATACAGTCTGTGCATTTAGCCACTGTGGTATTTGCATCCCAAAACAAAGGGATATATATATATATATTTAGAGAGAGAGAGAAGAGAGAGAGAATACAGGTGTTCGGGAGTTCTGTTTTACATCTTGTGGAATCCCATCTGCATCCCTTCATTGACATCACTCCCACAACTCCCCCCAACTGGCAAGTCAGCTTCTCCAGATCCTACTTGGATTTCCAGGTATAGCTCAAATCTGGCTTCCTTCTATGCACTGCTCCCTTCTCTGCATCTAGCACTACTGGTCTCAATATAACTTGGCACTAAGCCTGATCCCATTGATTGACTGGATTTGTTTTGGGATGCAAACAACATAGTGGCTAAATGCACACCTGTGGAATCACACTGGGTTTAGTGTTTGTTTTGCCACTTACAACCTGTGTGACCTCGAACAAGTTCCCTACCTTATTTAAGTCTTGGTTTCTTTGACAG
>NW_006284344.1:556101-558544 GCF_000327345.1 Myotis davidii
ATTCCTGGAGCCCAGAGTCCTGATTCTAGGTGCAGATTTGTCATTAGTGTGTGATCTTATGGGTCTTAGTGCTCTTACCTATAAAATAAGGTTGCTGGACGAATATGTGGTTCCCCACCCTGGCTGACATTAGAATTGCCTGGGGAGCTCTAAAATACATATAAAATATGTTTAAAAAAATCTGATTTGTCAGGGTTGAGTTACAGGCATGGTAGTTTCTAAAAGCGCCTGGGTGCTTTTAATATATGGATCAGGCAGAGAACCACTGAGATGGCTGATTCCCAAGGTGGCTTCCACTTTTACAATTCTATGAGTCTATGAAGAAGTGTTGCTGGGAATTCTTTGTTCTTCCAACAATGTGTAGCTTAGGGTTTGATCACACTGTGGGAACACATAGTTCCAATACGTTAACTAAAATAATGATCAGCTACAATTTTCCTCTCTTTCCCCCTCCCTGGTTAGAAAGAGACATCTTTGACAATTTCAGCATCTTGACAGAACAATTATTGCCTCCTAGAATCCCCTACTAGCCATAGGAAATTAGCTGTAACAGTGTATACTCTTAATGGGAATCTAGCATGTCAATGGGCTATTTCTGTCATTGTGGTTTAGTCTGATATTCCAATATGTCCGTGCTGCTTCTCATTGTACTTAGCATAAAAAGAAAAGTGGTGATCCCCCCTTGGTTTACATTTGACCAATTGCTATGCTTGAGGCAATCACAAAACAACATAGGTGTTGAAAATGATTAGGGACAATTATGATAGTGCAGCCTCCAAGGAAGAAGCCACTATCAAGTCTTTGATCTCCCAAATGCACAGGTTGTGTGTTCCTGCAGCAGCGATTACCTAAAAATATCTAATACTTAATTACTTCCAAAGTGTCAGTATTCATAACTGGGTATTAAAATGTTCTAATTGCTAGTGCAGCTGCAGCTTCCCTACCTGACACTGGCATATGGCTTGCAATATTCTAGCTTGATCAGTTTTTTTTTTCTTCATAAAGCTCACTTACTGATTGCAGATTACAGGCTCGATCTACCTAGGATTGGAATTCACCCTTTTTGCAATTTACCATTTCTTGCTTTGTATGAGAGGGGAAAACATACACACACACACACACACACACACACAAAGAAAAGAAAAGAAAAGAAAAGAAAAAGAAGGAAGGAAGGGAGGGAGGGAGGAAGGAAGGAAGGAAGGAAGAAAAGAATGGAAAAGAAAAAAACAAATAGCTCAGAGGCCTATTAGTAACCAAATTGTATTGGAAAATAACCTAGTTCCTCTTGCTTTCACATTCCACTTTAAGAAAAGTCTATACATATTCAGATGTCAGCTAGAGTCACCATCATCATCCTTAAAATCTAAAAAAAGACTGGGTGAAACCTCTATCCCAGAGATTGTGGAAAGTACGAAGCCCTCTGCAAGCAGTGAATTTCCAGGGTGCTAATGCTATTACAGTCACCCATAGCTCCGAGGACTTGCCATGGCTGAGTCTGTTTTATTTCAGGGTCTTCTCACTATGCTGTACATGCTGTTTCTGTTCTATTTTATGTTGACTCAAACTGAGAACACAGCCCCTCTCCTTAATTTTCAAGCAGCCCACTCACACAACAAAAGTGGATGTGGCAGATTTTGCTTAAGCTTGAGGTATAAGGAGGGAATTTTTACCACAGGCATGCAAACAATTTCATATGGAATAGTAGCCATCCTTGTCTTTCTAAGACTCTTAGCTGTTTCTGTAGCCTGAGGTGTCTCCTACTGTTTTGCTTAGCCTCCTTGCTCTTTCTTCATGCCGGTTCCCTTTTCTTTACTATTTTCTGTAATCTCAGGAGGAAGATAAAGTCTTACAAATTTTTTATGCACAGCAATTCGGCTCTCTCTAATGCCAAAAGTAACTAAGTCTAAAACTTAGTTCTGGGTGTCCCTTTGCATACCCACAGCTATGCATTTATTGTTTAAAGGGACCATCTGATTGTGCTTGTTTTCTAGTATATACATAATAAAGTGTGTGTATTTGTATATATATACTAGTGGTCTGTGCACATTAAAAGGGAATTATTTAGAGGAAATATTTTAATATTGTTATTTTCCCTTTTTCTATAATAAAAATGTCAGAGATGAAAGAAAATTAGTAAAATATATATGAAAATCTTCCTCCTGTCAGAATCTGGGGGACACCACAAGACCCAGAGTCAAGTCCCCGCCCACCCACACGTGCCTCGAAATCACATGAGACCCAGACCCGGCCGGCCCCACCCCCATTGGGCAAGATCCAGACCTGGTTGGCCCCATCCCCATCAAGCCCTGCCAAACAGGGGGCACACAGGTCCCCTGGCCTGGTGCCAGGTGGGGGGGCATAGCCTCAGGGCCCCCATCAAGCCCCGCCTGGGAGGGAGTGCAGCCTCAGTTCCCCTGGTGCATGCTGGGTGGGGGGCACAGCC
>NW_006284344.1:558790-564497 GCF_000327345.1 Myotis davidii
TGTGAGGGAGCAGCCTCAGGTACCCTGCCCAGGCATGGTGGCGTGCAGCCTCAGGTCCCTGTGGATCACTTGTTACAGCTTGTTACAGGAACCCTGCCTCTGCTGTGGGTGCAGCCATCTTATGACGGCATGATGGTGTGAGGGTTAATTTGCATATTACCTCTTTATTATATAGGATTACAGAGTAATTCCTATAAGAAATGGGCTTAGTAAACAAGTTATGGAGGTAAATAAAAGGCCCTTGGACTTTGGGAGTGAGGAAGCTAATGGTAAAGAGCCTGGGGTAGAGTAGGGTATATCAATTGCAACTTAATCTTTTATTTGGCTATATGATTTTCTATATAGTAGCCTCCTAATTCATGTGAAGGGGTCTAATTTCTTTCTAGTCCTAACTGATTATCTATACAGCTGTCAAATGAATTTTTTAGAAACGTTTTTCATTGTTATTCTCTGCATACCACCCTTCATTAATACGATGATCTAGTGAATATTTATATATTAGTGCTTGATAATGGATTAATGCATTACCCCCTATATAACTTATTTATTTTATCAGAGACTTTTAATGTCTACAGGAGTGAGTAATAATGTATGTGATGTGCTTAGCATAGATCCTGGGTTATAATAAGTGCTCACTAAAGGTTAGTGACTAGTATTGTTGTAGCTATATTGTTTTGTGAAAAGGAGAATGGTATGAGAAGAGACCACAGAGGTAGGCAGGGAACAGATTATGAAGGAAACTTTAAACAAACAAGCAAACAAATTATTTACTTTTGATTTTAAATATTATGAAAAGCCATTGGAAGGTTTTAAGCAAGGGAGTTGCATTCCAAGTTTTGAATTTTAATAAGAATCTTCTGGCTGCTGCTGTGTTGAGGAAAATAATTAAGGGAACAAGTGTAGATACTGGGATAGCGATTGGAAGGCTGTGGTAATTGTAAATTTATTCAAAAGCATTTGTGTCTTCCTTGACAAATTTAGTGTATGCTGAGTATATTTTCCTTTCCCCTTAACCTTGGGCTTGGCCATGTGACTTGATTTGGTCAATTAAATGTGAGATGATGTAACCTATATCTCATTAGAGCAGAGCTTCAAATGTGCTTGTAGTGCTTTGGTTCTGCCACACCTCAGCTTCTGCTCTCCACCATGAGAATAGTATGGCTTTCAGCCTAGGAATTTGTAGACATTTGAAACTAAGTTCATCTCAGTGGAACCCTGAAGAGTTCAGCTGACCTGCAGCCCTCCTGTAACTTGAACAAGAAATATTTATTTCTGGAAGCCCCAGAAAGTCGGGATTATTTGAGCACCCCCCTCCCAAATAAAAAGAAAAAAAGAAAAAAGCAAACAAACAAAACTACTCCAAACAAACAAACCCCAAAACAAAGAAACAAACAAAAGATGAGTGGTAGCAGTTGAAATGGTGAGAAGTGATTGGATTTCACATATTTTTTAAAAATAGAACTAGCAAGACTTGCTGATGCTTATAAGCTGTGAGATGAAAGAGAAGAATCAAGGATGACTTTTGGGAAACTGGATGACTGGGGCATCCTAGACTGCAATGGGGAAAACTTGGGGAAGAGCTAGTATGAGGGGAGCCAGGAGTCCATTTTTGGCCATCTTAAGTTTGCGGTGATTCTTACACATCTGTATATTGATTTACTTGTGCCTCCTGGCAAATCCTTCTTTTATTTATTTGCTTATTTCATTTTACTTTATCTACATAAATAATAGTTGGTAGCTTACATTAAAGCGCTGGTAAAACCATTAATGTAAGGGGATCTAGAAGGAGAATTATATTTAAAAATTCAGGCAGAGAAAATCTATTGCAGTTCAGTACAATTACTTTTGAGCTGCTTAGTAACCCAAAGAAAAAGGCAAAAGCAGTGAAGAATCTAAAAATCAAATGAATAAAAAATATGATGAACAGAATAAACTGGTGAATGGAATAGAATCAGGGGCATAGAAATGAACAGACTGATGATTCTCAGAGGGAAAGGGGTGTGGGGGGTGCAAGATGACATTAGACAAAGATGTTATATGCATGTATGCAATACCTATGGACACAGACAATAGGGTGGTGGGGGCCTAGGGTGGGGTGAGAACTGGGTGGAGGGGTGCTATGGGGGAAAAAAGAGGGACATCTGTAATAATCTCAACAATAAAGATTTAAAAGAAAAAATCTCTTATTTTCTGGGGCAGTGATTCTCAATCTTGGCTGTACAGTAGAATCCTGGAGCTTAGCCAAACACATTGCGAATGGTGACCCCTGGAGCTGCACAACTCAACTGCCCTGCCCAGAGCCCACTCCTAGAAATCCAAATGTAACTGTTCTAGAATGGAGCTGCCATGCAAATGTTTTCTATTAGATAATTCTAATGCACAGCCAGAATTGAGACCTACTAGTTGTGTACAAGTTCCTGTTGATATGGAAAGATAAACTTGTTCCTGAGCTCTAATTAAATTTGTCTCAGGCCTCTTTATGTAAGGGGTATTGAACTATGTAATTAATGACCAATGCTATAGATAATTTCACATGAGATACAGAAGCCTTCCTCCTTTGCTGCTTATTACATGTACCCTCAGTGAAAGCTGAAGATATGAGGTTAAAATTAGAGTTGTGTAAAAGCAGAAGCCAGAGTGATGGTGTCCAATTATATAGCTTTCTGGTAATTTGCCATAGTAGACTAAAAAAGCTTGAAGAATCATGATGAAGAAAGAGTTAATGAAATCCTCATGAGCACCAGTAGTTTTAGCAAGTTTGGCCATCAGGTCACTCTGGAAGATTCCTCAAGGAGCTGAGCCTTTCAGCTGGCTCTTTGCTCCTTAACTGAGTGCTGACTGTGGTTGGACAGGGAGTGGTTTGTATTCGCCTTCCCTTTTAGTTTTGTCACTATTATGCTTTTTCATGCCAAGCAGGTTTTTCCTTTGGGGGAAGACACTTAGTAAGAGAATGAAATTAAGAAATAATGTAATGATAATGGTGGCAATTCTTTGTGCAGTCTAAGAGCAGTTGGCTGCTAATTGTGGAGCAGTAATAAGGGGGGCCCTGAGCCATAAGGTTTGCATTTGGAACACCTGTAGTTTTCATTTAACACCATGGGTCATTAAACAGCTGCTCAGAATGGCCTTATTAAAACAAACACAGTTACACTGTTTTATGCATGTGTTATATTGCAATGAGCAGATCAGATGCAAACAGAGGGATCTTGTTTTTTAAAAAAGACACCCTAAGTATATTTAAAAGAGCTATCTCATGAAAGCAAATCTAGCTGGAGATTTTTTGCCTTTGTGAAGCTGAAACTGATTGAACTTGTTGGAATTTTGCTTTAAGCCCTCTTGCTGGGGCTGACATGCCTGATGATAAGAGTCTTCTGTGGGGGCGGCCTTCATTGAAGTCACTGGCATGCTCTAAAGCTGGCCTGTCAGGTAGGTTTGTTCGTTTCACTGAAGACAGAAACATGCGCTGTTATCTTTAATGTGAAGATGAGCTTCTGGGAAGCAGAGGGAGCTTTCTGGAGTTTTTCCATCACTGGGGATGTGTTTGTTCTGTCACCCACACTTTCACACTGATGTCCCCTTACTACTTTCATCACACATTTGTATGATGGCTAATTAGAACTAGATGCTGAGTTTGTGCTCAGAGTCAGGGTGCAGACTAAAGCTGGGATATAGGGTTTTTCTTGATTTAAAAAATAATTGGCCTTTGTTGGAGATATTTTCCAATTATTTGTCAAAGGATATTTTGGATGCTTTAGAGTGCAAGAATCTCGACAAGTCTGGACAGTGTTAATGTATGAGTAGTGTGTGTGAGAGAGAGATTGAGAGTATGATCCATCATCAAGCTCTAAATATGGATTAATCTCTTCTATAATTGCACAAATTTATGGCCATACGTGACAATTTATGATGTATGGAAAGCATTTCATAAACATTTGTGGCCTTTATTTTATGAAAGGGCAAGAGCCAGACCCCATATGCCTTCCTGTTTTATAATCACACAGTCGCAAGTGGTCCTCAGACTAGTAAAGAGATCTTGGTGGTTCTGGGAACCTGACTGGGAGTGTAGGGGAGTGGGAAAGGAGGGAAAGACTTATATGTGGTCTGCATTACATATACCATAAAGAAAAGTAGGAATGGTGACATGAATCTTGAGCAGATGAATTTGGCTTGCAGTATCCTTCACATACCTGCCTGTCTCCTCTCCTCTGTGGGTATATTTTGCTCAAATGCCCTGATGCCCCAACCCATTTCCTAGCATTGGTATCTATTTCAAAGTCAATTCTTGGCAAAATTGTTAAAGCTAGCAATTTGTTCTTGGTGTTCTTTAACCTTGCTGCTGACTTTGTTGCTTTTGTTTTCCCTTGTGGAAAACAAAGCCTTTCCTCTCTTTCTTACTTCCCTACCCTCCCTGACAGGGTCCCAGACCCCTTCAACTTTCTTTGATACCACCCCGTCAAACCCTGCTCTAGAAGAGGATGAGGAACTTCTGCAACATGAGGGGGAAATGACTTATGCAGCTCAAAGAGACCCTGCAGCATGGACCTTTAGGCAATGAGATTAAATACTACCATTGGACACGTAGGCATCTGCTAGCTGGATATGAGGTGGGACCATGGGTAGGGTGGAACATTTTAGGTTTTTGCTGTTATATTCTGAGATCAAATCACAACAAGTGAGTGGTAATTTTCTGTGGTCCTCTCACTATACTCAGTTTTGTATCTCCCAGGCAAGAGCCTGGACAATTTTAGCCCCTAAATAAATAGTTTTGAATGACTGAAGGGGAAGGAGAGTTTTTATAGACACCCTTACCTCACAGTAATGACCATGCCTACTTACAAGCTAGGCTTTGAACATAAAGATCAGTGCCTTCAAGCAGAAGAATATCATGCTGTGAAGAGCATGGAGTATTGTGCTGTCAAGAGCATTGTCCAGGGCTTCTGTCTGTTGTCAGGATTCAGTGAAAGAAATTTCTTTGCTGAGCATCATGGCCCAGGATGCTTCTGACTTTTCTTCCACAATAGTTGTAGAAGAATGGAAGCAAGCTTTCCCTTCTTCTCAGGAGAAGCTTTTCCTTAAGCCTACCCCCTTAATCCAGGCTCTTTAATTGGGAATCAAATTGATGAAGCTCACTCCATTTTCAACAGACCTACTAGAATTCCAGAGATAATGGAAGGAAGATATCATGCCTGTTTTAGTTCAGATTTTTATATGCATGGAGATCAATTAACTTCATTCTTTGCCTGTTTCAGTATATGAACCTTCAGTTTCTAGCCAATTTGCATATTTTAAAAAGCCAAAATACACACACACACACACACACACACACACACACACACACACACACTTCCTAGGTAGGCTATGCCCAACTCCATGATTCTATTCTAGATTTTTAATCTATAAAGCTTGATTTGACTGTAGGGATAAATATACAAAAACACGAACTATTGGTGTTCCCTTCCCCATATGTTCCTCATCACTTTGGTTTAAAAACTTCTAGGCCATTTGGGAAATGCCAGATTGACTACCGAGAAAATTCCTCGTTCTAGGAGTTACTTATTAAGCCCCAGAGAAACATATAAATAATGTGTGTGTCCATGAAGAGTTAAAATATTGCAAGCAGAATTGTTTTCAAATGATGCTCTATGGAAAGAACATTAGTGAGCCCAGCTGGCATGGCTCAGTGGTTGAGTGTTGACCTATGAACCGG
>NW_006284344.1:564655-565846 GCF_000327345.1 Myotis davidii
TTTTTTTTCACTCATTTGACCAGTCCTTCCAGGCCCTGAGTTGGGCATCTAGGTTACAATGGAGAACTGAGCAGATAGGGTTTATGCCCTCAGGTTCCCGGAGTGTCTGTTCATTCTCTTCTGCCTTGGCAGAGAAGTTTGAAAAGCATTGTCACACAACACATGAATTCCATAAAAAAACAAAACAAAAAAAACAAGCATGTTGGCTTTGAGTTCTTCCTTAAAGGAAGTGAATAGTTGGCAGAGAAAAATTCACATGTAATATCTTTGATTTGGAATACTCATCTGGAAAAATTAAAGTGGAAGAAAGTTTCTATTGATGAAAAACCTGGTTTGTAGTATATAACATAGAGAACTAGGCTTTATTTTTTCAAGTATATGTAATGAACTGTTAAAAGAATATGAGTAAATAGATGTCCTAAAATATCTGTGATAAACTGGTATTTTATTAAGGTATTTTTATATTTATAAAAATGATATATGTACTACGGAAAATATTAGAAATACATACAAGTATAAAGAAACAAAATAAATGATTCTAGTACTCAGAGACAACTGCTTTTAATACAGATCCACATCCCTTACCTGATTCCTCGGACCAATTATTTTGAAATCTAGAATTTTTCAGATTTTAGTAAGGTAATCCAATGTGTGTTCCAAAGATTTGATAATATCCTCACTGGAATGTTGGACAATGCTTCATAATCAAACACAGTATTATAGGAGAAACCAAGATGGTGGCATAGGTAAACACCTGAAATTGCTGCCTCGCACAACCACTTCAAAACTACAACTAAAGACAAAACAGACATCACCCAGAACCACAGGAAGGCTGAGTGAGTGGAAATTCTACAACTAGAAGGAAAGAGAAAAGCACACTGAGACTCAGGAGGTGTGGAAGTAAAGTGCAGAGGTACAGAGGCGCATGTGCGCGGAAAGGGCTGGCAACGGAGAACCTGGTGTCTTTTTCAATCAGGAGGGAGTCTCAAGCTCCTGACGGCCCTGATTCCAGTTCCGGGTGAGTCTCTGGGGACCCAGACTCATACAGGGAGAAACTGGACTGTCTGATAGTGGGAAGAACTCAAGGGCAGCTTTCTCAGAGGTGCTTCCAGTGATTACCACGGGACACTGAGACCAGGGGGCCTCTTATGGCAGGATTGAGTATCAGCCATAGCTGTTTGCTCCACTCTG
>NW_006284344.1:567116-569134 GCF_000327345.1 Myotis davidii
CATGGGCACCTCCAAACCCCAAAAAAAGAAGAGGAATCTGCAGATCTCTCCATAGCTCCTCCTGGGTAGCCTCAGGCAGAGGCTAAATCAGCACCTCCTTAGAGATCCAAGTGCCAGTGTACCCAGTGGTCAGAGTGGACTGACAATTCTCAGGGGGAAAGCGGTGTGGGGGGTGCAGGAAGAGACTGGATAAAAACCGTACACCTATGGATGAGGACAGTGGGGCAGGTAAGGGCAAAGGGTGGGGTGGGAACTGGGTGGAGGGGAATTATGGGGGAAAAAGAGGAACATCTGTAATAATCTGAACAATAAAGATTTATTAAAAATCAGTATTATATCTGCACAAAATGTGTAAATATTTACCCTATAAGGAATAAATATAGACTATAAATAACTTCACAATTGCTGATGTCAGATTTTGATATCAAACGAGTTATTAATAAATATCTTTCCATTTCAGATCCTTTTGCATTTTGGAATTGCATATAAAGGATCATGGACTTGTATTTTAGCACATTATTTTGACAATTTGTAAGCAGTTATTGCATGCTAGGCACCATGAGAGGAGTTTAATTTGCAGAGATTTATGCTTTTCATGTTGAAATAATCATTTCTAGGGGATTGGGGTACTGTGCCTCCAAAAGATGCCTAATAAGGAAATACTGTTCATAGGATTTGTCTGCATTCACCCTAATTGTCAGGCCTTTTATAGTTTTGGCCTCAGTTTTTGCCCTTAGATGTTAAGTCACATTTATCCACTTGTATCTGTCATTCGCTGTCGGGATGACCCTATATTTGACCCTAGCTCTGCCCCCAATTCTCTTTGGCTCAAAGGGCAGATCATGGTAATCTGCCCATGATCTGGTGAGCCTTTTGAGCTCAGTGTGTCAGCAATTTGAAAAACCCTAACTTAACTCTGGTGCTGTGTCACATATAGAAATTTTTTGGTATTTGCAACCATAGTAAAACAAAGATTTATATTTTTGATATTTATTTTATATATTTAAATGCCATTTAACATAGAAAAATCAACCAAAAAATGAGTTCGCGTATCACCTCTAACACGCGTGTCATAGGTTCGCCATCACTGGTAGGCAAACAAATCCAATTCTATACCTGGTTTTGCTTTTGCAAATCTATTTGGCACTGACATTTCATGGTGACCCCTGGCCAGCTCTACTTGGTCAAGTTAAGATAGTCATAGCCTGGAAAATGGTAAGAAAAAAGTGAAGGTTAAATGTATGCAGCATCCACTTAAATTGAAGAGGTGGCTTGAAAGGCAAGTGCCATAAATTAAGCAAGTAAATAATAGAACATCAAGTCATTGGTTTGTAACTTGATAGCTGCCTGTCTGTGCCTCTTACTGTGTCTGTGCTCTAGGTTTCAAAATTCTACCAGATAATGATTATTTTGAAGAAGAGAATGTCAAAGGTCTTTCTTTCATGTAAGCAAAGACAGGAAATTTGGTGAAATGATACTAAGGGATTAAAAATATTGAAAACCTCTAATTACCTGTGATAAACAATATGTTATGCTGTTCTGTTCTGAATGTACCACTGCATTTTTTTCTTATCTAATGCAGTATCTCAGGTCAGTATTGCTTTTCAATTATGTGCCTCAAACTACAGGTCCTGCTGACAGTGAGAATAAAAGCACATTATGGTTATTATGTTTTTCCTTCCCTTCCTCACAGTCTCCAAGTGCCTATATGCTAATATAAGCCCCAATGACAGGAAGTCCAAATGGAAATGTTAGAAAGCTGTGGATATATAGTTAATGAAATATGTATGATTACAATATTGCAGGACATGTGTAATATTGATGGAAACTCAACTAATCTCAATATTTAATAAAGGTTTAATTTAAAATATGAATATTTGGGCATATTTGCAAGTGTAGCATATGTTAATTTCTTGCTAAAAATTTGTCTGGTGGATTCAATTTTCTTCTGTAATTTCTCATTTTGAATTTCCCTATTTTGGAAGCACACTTCTTTATGCTGTTCTGGATTCTAGGGA
>NW_006284344.1:569178-596399 GCF_000327345.1 Myotis davidii
AATAATATATTTTGAGCCATTCTGGAGCAGCTAAATGGCCCATTGATGATTCACCATGGTTTATTTTAATTGGAATTTGAACCCACTCGCTGGAAATTTAGACCAATAATGTAGCTTTAGACACTCTTCTTAAAGAACTTAAGTGTTTAGTTTAGACATTAGTTAAGATGTTGGAAGGTGGAACTAAATATATGAGGACTGAAGTTGTCTGTGTAGTTTCTAGAGAATGCGTTTGCCAATAGGTTGAGCTCTGGCCTTTTTTGAATGCCAGGAAGATGAAATGCTATACCAATCATTAATACTGAGCAGTGAAGTGTCATAGATAGAACATTAGAAACTATAATCCATCAAAAATTCTGTCTTCTTGGATTTAGAACATTATTTTATTGTCAGTGATTTCAGCTATGTGTCCTGAGAATTTGCACAATTTAAAATAAAACAATAACATGATTTGGAATCTTTTTTGCCAAATGTTTCATATGTATGCTCATTTTTCTTCACGAAATTTCTTGTGAAGAAAAATCTGTGTACCCATTTTAGAGTTGAGAAAACTAAGTAACAGAAAGTTTAAGTAACCTGCCTAATTCGAACATGGAGCTAGGAAATGGTAGAACTGGGATTCTAAGTTAGGTTTATCTGTATAAAGAAGAAAATAAAAAAAAAAAGGTTAGATCACCAGGTGTGTGGCACGAAATGATATGAATAGGAAAAATAGAAGAAACAGTTTTGATAAATTGGTTAAAATTTATATTCTGTATGTATTTCTCTTTTATGGCCTATTTCCTTTTGACACTGTGTCTTGGATCAGAATAAAGGATGTTGATGACTTGGTAAGAGCCAGGTCTGTGCTGGAGAACCAATTTAAAATAAATTTCCTACTCATAGCTGACCATGGGGATAATATCCAGATTTAGGATAGGGCAGTGTTATCTTATGAGCCAGGCTAAGTGCCTTAAACTGGTGCTGGGAGAATTGTTAGTCTGCCCACACATTTGCTTTGAGTAAAAGAGAATAAGTTTCCAATCAAGCAACATACTTGCTTGCCCATGGAGAGAGCAAGATGGGCAAACAAGTTTATGAACAGGCATAGTTTTGTTTATCCTACTTTCCATGTTGTATGGGGATTGTCTGAAAGGGTAGGCTGTGATAGAGTACCATGCCAGGGTACTCTGGGAAGCCAGAGTTAGGGTGCAAGCATTAGGTGTCCACAGAAAGCATTCAGACTCCTGTGTTAGAATACCTGCTCTGCCATTCACTAATTATGTAAACTTTCTGAGCCAGATTTTGCTCAATTGCAAAATAGGGATGGATAATAAGTACTTACCCAACAAATTTTGGGAGGATTTACTTCATTACTACTTGTAAATACTTAGAATGATACCTGGCTTATAGCAAGACCAATAAGTGTTAAGTGTTGGCTATTATTCCTATTAGTCTGAGAGCTGGTCCAAAGTGGAATATATGGTTCTATAGGAATGTGACATTAATCTAATCACACCTAAAGCACTTTGGGAAGTGTTTGCCTATCACCAAGAACCCAACCAATGAGATGACTGACATTTCCTGTGACATCCAATTGAGTTCCTATTTTTTATCCCATTTTTTCTTTTTCTTTTTTTATTGTTTAAAGTATTACATATGTCTCCTTCCCCCGCATCCACCCCTCCCCGGCTACTCCCACCCCCCAGGAAAAGCCCCCACTGCCCCAGTGTCCATGTCCACTGATTATGCTTATATGTATGCATACAAGTCCTTTGGTTGATCTCTTAACACTCCCTCCCACTCTCCCCTACCTCCCCTCATGTTTAATGTACCTTTCCCTGGGTTTGTATGTGGTTCTAGGACTCCTATTTTAATGTGTTATTTCTGTCCTAGAATTGATGATGAACATGTTAACTAAATATGCCCAAGTGGAAACAGGTTTTCTAGAAGTGTATTAATATGCATTGAGAAGGAAATTGATTAACCAAAGAAGACTTTAATTGACTTGTCCATGTGAATTTGTCATTTTAATTACTAGGTTTTTTTAATACTAGCACATAGTTAATGGCACCAGGAAAACAACTGCCATTGTCAGAGAGGAAATAATGGTATAGTCATTCTACTGTGAAGGTTATTTAGTATCACGTTTCATTGTGCTAGCCTGTCTAATTTATGGCGTAACCAACCAAACCTGGCTCTGGCCCCTATCTGCTCACACAGTAATTTTAAGCCTGTCCCCTCTCAAAAAGACTCTGCTGAGGTATTTCTGGGAATCCCAAGGGATTATTTTACATGAGCTCTGAATTAGCAGACTAACACCACTACTGCTAATGCTGTGCTCCAGACTCACAGTGCTGTTGCTGCTTTGCCAGCCTGTTGTATCCTGCTGACTGTCGTGGCTATCAAAGATCTCAATCCTCGTAGAGCAAGGAGACCTTGGTAATCAACTGCAAAGTCAGAGGGGCAGAGATTTGGCCTTCCTGCATTATGCTCCCTGAGGGGAATCTCAAAGCATGGTTATTTGGGTTCTGAGATGTTACAAAGTTTAGTCAGCTAATTTGGCTTTTATTCAAGTCTTCTTATCCCAGAGCATGCATTTTCCCAGAGTAGTTGGACTGACATGGATTTAGGCAACAAGAAATCTATCCTATATAATAAGAGAGGGATATGCTCATTAGCCCGGATATGCTAATTAGTCATGACCAGTATGCAAATTGACCATCACTCAAACACATAAGATGGCCGCCCCCATGTGGCCACAAGATGGCCTCCACAAGATGGCCGGCAGGGGAGGGCAGTTAGGGGGACCAGGCTGGCAGGGGAGGGCAGTTAGAGGCAACTGGGCTGACAAAGGAGGGCAGTTGGGGATGATCAGGCTGGCAGGAGAGGGAGGTTGGGGGTGATAGGGCTGTCAGGGGAGCAGTTAAGCATTGATCAGACTGGCAGGGGAGTGGTTAGGGGGTGATCAGGCTGGCAGGCAGAAGCGGTTAGGAGCAGACAGACAGGCAGGCAGGCGAGCGTTTGGGAGCCAGCAGTGGCTGAGGGACCCCCCCCCCCAAATGCACAAATTTCGTGCACTGGGCCTCTAATATATATATGGGGAATATGCAAATTATCTGGGAACACTGTCACATCACAACCATTCACAGGGTAGGTGGGGCTGTGGGGCTTCCAGGCAGGACTCCAGGTCCCATCCAGGCAGACTCCCCTGCGGCCCTGCAGCTAAATCCCGATGGCAACCTGGGGTTCACTAAACTTTACTGGAGCTGCTTCCCACACCCCCACCCCCTACCCCAGGACCACACTGCCTGCAGCAGGGTACCCCTGCAGCCTCCTGACAGGTGGGTGGCTGGGGAAAGCTGAGTGGGGTGGGGACTGCAAGGAGCCATGGAGGAGTAGGGCGGCTGGAGCCAAGACCCCTGTGCAGGGGTCTAAGGAGAGTGCCAGACAGGAGCCTAGACTGCAAAGAAGGAAGAGGAAGCGGCCACGGGGAGCTCTTCCAATCCCCCTGCACAGACACCCTACCCCAGCTCCCACACCTCCAGGGGGACAGGTGGAAGGCCACAGCCTGCACCTCTGACTCCTGATCTCTTCCCCTCCCTCTCCCACCAGAGGCACCCACAACAATAGCACACCAGCGATGACCCATTAGTGCCCTGAGGCACCCAGGGCCATGGCCCGACACTGCCCGGCCCCCTCTGCTGGGGCCAGCCACACCTCTCCTCCCTACAACTCCAGACCCAGGTGGAGGCAGGCCCAAGCGACCCCCTGCCCCCCAGGGTCAGACCCACTCCCCCGCAACAGCAGTGGCAGTTTCTGCAGTGGAAGCGCACTGAACCTTGCCTGGAGCACGGCTAAACCCACTCTCCTAGCCCACCTGGCCCAGCCCTGGCCTGACTCCTGCCCCGCTCCAGGAGATTGGAGCCCCACTCTGAGCACGTACAGCTGTGAAAAGGCCATGTACAATTTAAAGAATGGCGCCAAGTGGGGAGGTTTGACAGTTACTTCCCCCTCGGCCTCACCCCCCCCCAGTGTCCCCCTAACCCCCCCCCCCAGTGAGCCTAAAAATAACAATCCCTTCCCATTTAGATGTCACTTACTTGATGAAACATTTCTAGGTTTATTAGCTCAGAACCTCCTCATGACAACACAGTGAGGTAGGCAGAGAAAAGATTACAATTTCCATGGTATATGCATATGTATTCAGAAATGAAGCTCAGAGAGGAAAAGTGTCAACCCCAGTGGTTCCCAAGGTGTAGCACAAGCCCCACAGGGGGGCAATTTGATTTTAAGTGGGGGCACTTTGAGAATGAGTTAACAGTGATTTTTTTGCATTTCTTATGGTTCTAGGGGGCCTCATCTACAGCATATCCTATATAAAAAAAGGCTAATATGCAAATGACTGAATGGTGGAATGACCGGTCACTATGATGCACACTGACCACTAGGGGCCAGACACTCAACACAGGAGCTGCCCCCTGATGGTCAGTGTGCTGCCACAGGGGGAGCACCGCTCAGCCACAGCCAGGCTCATGGCTGGCGAGCACAGTGGCAGTGGTGGGAGACTCTCCCACCTCCGTGGCAGTGCTAAGGATGTCCGACTGATGGCTTAGGCCCAGTAAGCCATCAGTCAAACATCCCCCTAGGAATCCTGGACTGCAAGAGGTCGCAGGCCAGGCTGAGGGACACCCCCCTCCCATGTACACAAATTTTGTGTCCTGGGCCTCTAGTATCCTATAATTGGGAATTCTGCCTGCCCCTGATTCTCAGCCCCTCTTGCTAACTCTGACTCACCATGCCAGACTTCTTTTTGCTCCTTGGTAGATCCTTCCCAGGGGACCTGCAATCTGTTCAGAAACATATCTTCAGCTGGGTTAACCACCCATTCAACATAAGTCCAAGAAGAGCTATGGCTGGTCCTGTATACAGAATATTTTGTACCAGTACAAATCAATCTATGCAATTGCCTTGTGGGGGGAGAGTGGTAAAGAAGGTTTTACTTAACTCCACCTACCAGATGTAATTTAATCCTAGGTGTGGCCCAATTGAGACCATGCTGTTAAGCTATGTTTATATCTTTAATCTGCATGCCTGTGACATTGTCATAGTCTTGGATGTTTTGTCCCCTTCTCTGAAATCCATATGTCTCCCCATTTTCAAAACATTTAATGAAATTTATCTTTTAAAAAATTATTCAGTTAAGCCCAACTGACTCAGAAATAATTTCTGTTTCACACACACTTTTAATTTTATGTTGATGTAGTACGTACTTTCAATATTGTTTAAATGTTTTCTCATTCCCTCATTCAATAGATATTTATAAATACCTACTAGATGCTGAGGATATAACAGTGAACAAAACAAACAAGGTACTCTGCCTTCATGAACCTGACATGATAATGAGAGGTAAGGTAATTTCAGATAGAGATAAAGGCTATGATAGAAAAGCAGGAGAAGAGGATAGATACTGAAGGAAAGGCAAGTTAACTACTTTATATAGGGAGGTCAAAGAATTCTTCTCTGAGGAGGTTATATTTTAACTCAGCCCTAAAAGATAAGAATCAAGAGATGCAAACAGTGTTCCAGCAGAGAGAACAGCAAGTACAGAGGCCCTTAGGCAGAAATTATTTTAATGTGTTCAAAGAATTAAAAGATGTCCTCAAGGTGGTTGGAGCATCATAAATATGAGGTTCACTTATAATTTTACCTGGTTCTGGATTGTGCTTTTCAATTAAACTGTGAACATGAGGACTAGGATGCAGGGGCTATGTTGTTAGTTTTTTCTTTATTTTCAATTATGTCTATTATTATTCTGTATTTCAAAAAATTGGTGTGTTTAGACCATTTATATTTAATGCAATTGTTGATATGTTTAGATTTTGTCTGCCATTTTATTATTCATTTTCTGTTTTTTTTTTGGTCTGTTTTATTCCTCTATTTCCCCTTTCCTATTTTCAATTAAACATTTTTAGTATTCTAATTTACCTCTTGTGTATAATATTTTTAGTGGCTGTTCTATATGTTACAAAATCCATATGTATCTTTTTAACACATCTCTTAATAAACATTTCAAAAAAATGTGTTTCTATTGATTTTTTAGAAAGAGAAGAAAAGAAAGGGATAGAAAGATAGAAACATCAATGAGAGAGAAGAACATCATCGATTGGCTGCCTCCTGCATGCCCCCTACTGGGGATAGAGCCTGCAACCTGGGCATGTGCTCTGACCAGGAATCAAACCAGTGACTTCTTGGTTTGTGGGTTGATGCTCAACTGCTGAGCTACACAGACTGGGCCAATTAATCGATTTTTTTAAAAAGAACAGTTTTAGATTTATAGAAAAATTGAACGGATGCAGTGGTTGGCAAACTCATTAGTCAACAGAGCCAAATATCAACAGTACAACGATTGAAATTTCTTTTGAGAGCCAAATGTTTTAAACTTAAACTATATAGGTAGGTACATTGTTATTAACTTAATTACGGTACTCCTAAGGCTTAGGAAGAGCCACATTCAAGGGGCCAAAGAGCCTCATGTGGCTCGCGAGCCGCAGTTTGCCCACCATGGGTATAGAGTGCTCTCATATCACCTCCCCATATAACTCCCCAATTTAACCTCATGTAATGCTCAAACAGTTTCTCCTATTATAAACATCTTTTAGTGTGGTACATTTGTTACAATTAACAAACCAAAATTGAGACATTATTATTAAATAGCCCATAGTTTACATTAAGGCTTACTCTTCCTATTGTACCATCTATGGGTTTTGATAAATGCATAATATCCTGTGGTCACCATTAAAGTATCATACAGAATAGCTTCACCATCCTAAAAATCCTTAGTGCTCCATCTATTTATCCCTTCATCCTCCCCCCAAACCATTGATATTTTTATTATCTCTCTGGTTTTGCCTTTTCCAGAAAGTCATATGGTTGAAATCATACAGTACATGGCCTTTCAGACTGGCTTCTTTTATTTATCAATATGCATTAAAAGTTATTTCATGTCTTTCTGTGGTTTGATAGCTCATTTCTTTCTATTGCTTGAATAACATTCCATTCTATGGCGGGGGTAAAAAAATGGACACATGTGTAATACCCTTTGTAATACTTTAAGCAATAAAAAAAAGAAAAAAAACATTCCATTCTATGTATGTACCACGGTTTGTTTATCCATTCACCTATTGAAGAACATCTTGGTTCCTTCCAGTTTTGGGTGATTAATAATAAAGCTGCTATAGACGTGTGTGTGTGTGTGTGTGTGTGTGTGTGTGCACGTATGTGTGTGTACATAGTTTACAACTCAATTGGGTAAATTCCTAGGAACACAATTGCTGTATCATATGGTAAGGGTATGTTCAACTGTGTAAGAAACTGCTAAACTGTCTTTCAAAGTGGGTATACCATTTTGCATTGCAATTAACAATGAATGAGAGTTCCTCCTGCTCTGCATTTTGCCAGCATTTAGTGTTGTTGAGTTTTGGATTTTAGATTTCCTAGCAAGTGTGTGGTAGAAACTCATTGTTGTTTTAATTTGTAATTCCCTTATGACATATGATGTTGAGCATTTTGTCATATGATTACTTGCCACCTGTTTATGAAGTATCTTTTGAGATCTTTTGCCCATTTAAAAGAAATTGGTTTGTTTATTTGTTGAGTTATAAAAGTTCTTTGTATAGTTTGGGTATAAATCCTTTATCAGATATGTGTTTTGCAAATATCTCCTCCAAGTCTGTGATTTATCTTTTCATTATCTTAACAGTGTCTTTTGTAGAGTACAAATTTTTAATTTTAATAAAGCCCAATATATCAATTTTAAAAAAATATATTTTATTGATTTTTTTACAGAGAGGAAAGGAAAAGGATAGAGAGTTAGAAACATCGATGAGAGAGAAACATCTATCAGCTGCCTCCTGCACACCCCGCATTGGGGATATGCCCGCAACCAAGGTACATGCCCTTGACCGGAATTGAACCTGGGACCCTTCAGTCTGCAGGCCGACGCTCTCTCCACTGAGCCAAACAGGTTAGGGCCCAATATATCAATTTTTTTCACAGATTGTATTGTAGCTAAAAAGTTATAGCTAAATCCAAGGTCATCTAGGTTTTTTAATGTTATTTATTAGAATTTTTATAATTTCTCATTATTTCATTTAGATCCATTTTAATTAATTTTATAAAAAGTGTAAGGTCTTTGTCTAGATCCATTTTTTTTACATATGATTGTCCAATTGTGCCAGCACCATTTGTTGAAAAGACTGTCTTTTTTCCATTGAATTGTGTTTGCTTTTAAGCAAAAATTAGTTGACTATTTTTGTGTGGGTCTATTTCTGGGCTCTTCATTTTGTTCCATTGATATTTGCTATTCTTTCACACCACACACTTTATAATAAGTCTTGAAGTCAGGTACTGTTAGTCATCTACTTTTGTTCTCCTTCTTAAGTACTGTGCTGGCTATTCTGGGTCTTCTGTCTTTTCATATAAACTGTAGAATCAATTTGTTGCTATCCATAGAATAACTTGGTAAGATTTTGTTTGGAATTGTGTTGAATCTATATATTAATCTGGGAAGAATTAACATCTTAAAATATTGAGTCTTTTTTTTTTGCTGGTAAAACGATGTATGTATGTTATATATTGAGTCTTTCTATCCATGAATATGGAATATCTCTCCATTTATATTTAAATATTTGATTTCTTTAATTTTCATTATATAGATCCTGTATATACTTTGTTAGATTTACCAGTATAACTAGCAATTTAAATATTTGGATGCTAATGTAAATAACATTGTGTTTATTTTAAATTCCAAATGGTCATTGATGATATATAACGAAGCAGTTAACTTTTGTATATTACACATATCCTACAACTTTCCTATACTCACTTAGTTCAAGGAGGATTTTTGTCTATTCTTTGGGATTTTCTATATAGGCAATCATATCATCTGTGAAAGAAGATGGTTTTATTTCTTACTTCCCAGTCTGTACACTATTTATTTCCTTTATTGTCTTATTACATTAGCTAGGACTTCCAGTAAAATCCTCTATAATAAAAGCCCAGCGACTGAATGGTGGAATGACCAGAATGGTCAGTTGACCAATCACTATGATGTGCACTGACCACCAGGGGACAGATGCTCAACACAGGAGCTACCCCTTGGTGGTCAGTGTACTCCCACAGTGGGACAGCTGACTGGGATGAACAGTTGCTCACAGGACAGGTCCACAGCCACTCTGCTGACTGGCATGAGTGGTGCTCCCACAGCAGGCCAATCCCCGCAGGCCATGCTCGCCCCCTCCCCCCCAGTGCACAAATCCCATACACCAGGCCTCTAGTGTTGAGTAAGAGTGATATAAAGGGACATCCTTGTCTCTTATTAATTTTAGGGGGAAAACATCTAGTTTCTAATAATTAATACATAGTTTTATTGCTAGCTTTACCCAGTGGCCTGATAAGTTTCTATTGAACGAGTACAAAAAACATTTTACATAAATGTTAATGGCATGCTTTAAAATTAAATACCCATTGCATTTTGAAGTTATTTATTACATGTTCTTACCAGCTAATATCTTTTTAAAGTGTGATACTTTGTAAAACACCGTGTAATATAAAGTGAGAATTATCGTGATCCGTCTGCAATGTGTTAAGTATAATGTTAGCTGTAGTGTTTTGTTTTATGATAGGTGTTCTTTACCACATTAAGAAAGTTTCCTGCATTTCTAGTTGTGATGAGTGTTTGTTTTTTAAAATCATGAGTGAAGATTGAATTTTGTAAAAAAAATTGTTAATCTGTTGATATGATCATATAATTTTTCTTCATTAGCCTGTTCATGTGACTGATCACAGTAATTGATTTTTGAATGTTGAATGTAATGGAAATAAAATCCCAGTAGTTGGTGGTGCATAATTCATTTTATACACTGTTGGGTTCAATTTGCTAATATTTTGTTGAGGATCTTCATGAGAGATGTTGGTCTATAGTTTACTTTCTTGTAATATTGTTTTCTAGTTTTGGTCTAGCTGTAATATTGGCCTCATAGAAAGTCAATAAGTGTTTTTTGCTTCTATTTTCTGGAAGAGATTGTAGAAAATTGGTATAATTTCTTCCTTAAATGTTGATGAGAGTCACCAGTGAAACTATCTTGGCCTTGTGCTTTCTTTTTTGGAAAACTATTAAATTTTTGACTCAATACTTTTAATAGATAAAGGCCTATTCAGATTATCTATTTCTCCTTATGTGACATTTGGTAGTTGTGTCTTTCAAGGAATTGGTCCGTTTCATTTACCAGTATGATGTTAACACCTTCAGAAAATTTGACATATGAAGTTTTGAAGCTTTTTGTCAATACAACAAAATAGCATACATATCAAATTGCATATATATCAACATATGTGTAACTCCATCTATTGAAAAAAATCTGCATTATTAACTGCTACCCCTAGTATCGTCTTTCAAAATGGTATTCCAGGATTTTTTGGATATATTCCCAGAAATGGGATCACTGGACCAAAAGGCAATTCCATTTTTAATTTTTTTGAAGAAATTCCATACTGTTTTCCATAGTGGCTACACCAGTCTGCATTCCAACCAGCAGTGTACTAGAATTCCCTTTTCTCCACATCCTTGTCATACTTGTTGTTTGTTGATTTATTGATGGCAGCCATTCTGGCAGATGTGAGGTGATACCTAATTGTTATTTTAGTTTGTATCGCTGATAAGACTTTAAAGACACTATTAAAAATGTTCAAATGAGCAATTATGAACACTGTTTGCTTTAAAGTCTTCATCAGATAATTTCAACATCTGTGTCATCTCATGATGGATACCTTGATTGTCATTTCCTATGTGAATCAAGATTTTTGTGGTTTTTTCATAAGCCTAGTGATTTTAGATTGTATCATGGACATGTGAATGTTATATTATGATACTCTGAGTCTTGTTTAAATCCTATGGAAAATATTTATATTTTATTTTTTAATAAAGTAATCCATCTGTTTCAGTTCAGACCACAAGTTCCAACACTTCTTTCTGTGGGCTGAGGTTTCTATCTCAGTTTAGTTTTCAAAATTTTTGCAATGCTATTCGAATGTCTGGCATGTGTGCCGCTCTGTGGTTAGACTGGGACCTGGGTAGTGGTCTATCTTTTAGTTCAATTCTTGAAATCATTGGTATGTTGATTCAGACTAGCTCCACACATGCACGCTTTGGGAGTGAGATGAGGAGTTCATAAATTAATTCATGGAGTTACGTTTATGAGCTCCTTTCTCTCTTTAACCTCCCAATATTTTCTGGTTTCCTGGGGTTCTCTTTTTTTGGTCTTATGGATAGAAACCACCCACTTTCATGATTGTACTACTGCCAAGCAGCAAAAGAGAGAGAATAAATAAGTAATGGGCTTAGCACTGCTCTCTTGGAGCAAGACCTCAACAAAATGGAGACAAAATTCCCTTCTTCAGTCTTTTGGCTCCTGCAGTTTTACAATACACTGCCACTACTATACATACAGAATTGCCTTGAGCCTGTGGCACTATGGAAGTGAGAAAGAAAAAACAAACATGGTTTTCCTCAACTTGATGAACATCTGTAGTTTCTTTGCCTGTTCCTCCAGAAAGAATTAGAGAGCTTCTTTTGGGGCTTTCTCTATTTTCCCCATAGCACTCACTTTTGGGTTTTTGTTTGCCTTAATTTCTTGCCAAAGGATATAAGAGGGGAAAAGTGATACACTAATTGCCAGGTTGGTGATGTCTCAAATTCTGGTGTTCTTCTTTGCTGTCTCTGATGTGATCTGCCTTTCAAATAGATACTCCATGCATTCTGCCAAGATTTTTTTAGTTAATTTTAGTGAGAATTACTTACTCCAACTTACCTAGGCCAAATCTCAATTCTTCTTTAGAGTAATTTTTCTGTTGCAAACAATGATTCATTTCTTTTTGAAATGACAGCAATATAAAAAAAACAGTCAAGACAATTACTTGGTACTCTTGTGCACATAAAATTGATTCTTCTGGTCACAGCAATATTAAAATTTTATTGGGTGATGCCTTAAGTACAACATACATTCTGCTAATTTTAACTACTTCCTGTCTTCCTATTGCCAAGATTGGCATATAAAACATGTCAATTGGATGCCAAAAACCAGTATACTGAGTGGAAAAATGTGATTTCAACTCATGTGCCTAATATTATATCCTAAGCTTTTTACCACCATTTTATATAGTTGCCTTTTAAAGTTAAACAAATGCTTCCATACTGACTGTGGTATATTTAGTTTCACTACTTTGACTCACCTTCCCAAACTTCGTAGGAGGAGTGTACTTTCCTGCTCCACTAATGTTGAGCTCAGATGTGTGATTTGCTTTGGCCTTGTGATGATTGGAGGATGGCCATTTGACTTTGAGCTTGGCCATTTGACTAAGCAGACATGACAAGCGCATAGACTTGGAATGTGCTTTGTGATTGGGCTTATCCTTTTGCCCTTTTGCTGTTACCATGAGAATGTATCCCAGGGATCCTGGTGATCCAAGGAGGATGGAGACCTGTGGAGCATACCTGGATTCAACCCACAGCTTGGTGCCAAACCCACTTAGGCCTAAACTAGTTAAGCGACATGTGAATAAAAATAAATAATTGTTGTTTCAAGCATTTGAGTTTAGGGGTGGTTTGTTATGTGGCAACTGACAGACTAATTATGACTATATAAATATTTGGTTGAAGACTTTCTTATGTTTCCACAGGAAATTTAAATGAATATGACTTAGATTTAAATTCTAAAGCCTACGGATAACTTTTAAATCTCCACTCTCTTCACTGCTTATTCTATTTCCCAGTCTCTTTTTCTCCTAGAAGACAGTGCTTACTGAGGAGTAGGATTTTTTCCTTTTTATCTCCAGCTCTGCTAGTTCTGCCAAAATCTGCTAGTTCTATTTGGGGTTTCAGAGCATGGTGGGTACTTCTGTGAGACATCAAAGTTTCTAGCTCTCTAAACTGGATTTGTTATCCTTGGTCCCCTTTGTAAGTGCAGTATCAGCATCCCTATAGGTCTCTCTGCCTGAGCTCTGCTGAAAATAAGCCCATAGATCATAGGTGTTGTGTGCTAGTGCACTCCTCATTTCTGTTTCTTTTCATGTGGTAAACTCTAGCTTAGGATCTAGACAGATTTGGACTTGAATACTATTTATATCCTTTAATGTCTGCAAGATTGGGATAAGCTACATACTGTCTTTGAGCCTCAGATTCTGCATATGTGAAGTGGGGTAATCATCTCTGCCCAACCTCCCTCATAGCACTGTTGTGAGCATCAGGATCTCCATAAAGGCTAAAGAGGGCATATGACTTTTGTTAATTATCCTGAGTATGTTCAATAGGTTAGTACCTAATTGCAGCCAGCACCAGTGTTCTCTTCTTTATATAGGCATGCCTCACTTTATTGTGCTTCTCTCTTTTGTGCTTCAGAGATTTTGCTGTTTTCTTTTTTCCTTCAAATTGAAGGCAAGACCCTCCACCACCAGAAAGACTACAACTCCCTTTATTGTGATACTTGCTTTGTCATGGCAGTCTGGAATTGAGCCTTCAGTATGTCTGAGGTACGTCTGTATTCTTTAGGAGAAGGAATTTTCAAGGAGCTGGAGCATGGCAACTCCATTTCACTACTTCTGGCTCCTGACACAGCCTGGGATCAGCAATCTTATTTTCCCCTCTGCACCGTTTTTCCACCACCGGGTAGAAGAATCCTAACCACAATTACCATCTGCCTAGGACTCACAGAATCCTATCTCCTTGACAACAGAAGTGTAGGCATCAAAGAGAGTCAGCTTGGAGGAGCTGAAGCAGTGGCAGGATGCCTTGGCTTTATATTGCTTTTGGCTTCTTAGAGTTGTCCCCACTAGTTGCTCAAATACAGAGTAAGCATGTGGCCCAGAGACAAAATTAAAAAAAAAAGTCTATGTATCTATTATTGTTCAAAAGTTTATAAAGGTCTCAATTATCCATGAATGAGTGAGATCATGTGGTATTTTTCCTTCATTGACTGGCTTATTTCACTTAGCATAATGCTCTCCAGTTCCATCCATGCCGTTGCAAATGGTAAGAGTTCCTTCCTTTTTAGAGCAGCATAGCTGCATCAAACCGATTGTCAAACTGCGGCGGGAAGGCCGGGGAGGGCTAGCCTAGCAGCTTTATGCCAGATGCACAGGTATAAAGCTGTTATACAAAAATATGGCAGCTCTTGTACCTAATTCTTGGTGTCTTTTAGAACCACACTATCTGTGGAGCCTAGAAAAGTGTATAATTATGATTTCATTTACCCTTTGGTTTATAAGCTTAATTGGAAGGACTTTATAGATCAGGAAACTTAGGCTTAGAGTAAGTAAATTAACAGAGTCAGAAGTTACATCCAAATCTGTCCAAATCCAAAGCTGGTGTTTTCCATGCCCTCACAAAGCTACCGTTTGCATTTTGCTTCTTTTTGGTCATTCTGGGAGATCGGTCATATATGCTCTACCATCATTTTGATACAACATGGGTAGAGCCAAGATATGGAATCAGACAGCCCTGGGTTTTAATTTTGACTCTAACATTTATCAACTGTGTAATCTTGGAATATTTATTTAACCTCTCTGAGTCTCAGTTTCCTTATGGGGATATTGGTAGTATTTAATAGGGTTTTGGGGAGGTTAAGTGAGATGATTTGTGTGAAGGGCTTTGTGTAGTGCCTGGCATAGTGCCTGTCATATATGGAGCATTCAATAAATATTGACTAAAATATAATCTATTTCACAGTAGAAGTATCATTGCAGCCCAAATCTCTTCTGTTTGCTCTTATAACACATCGTCATGTTCTTGAGAATTTCATTATAGGATGCTATGGGATGTTAGAGCTAGAGGGGGGTGATGTCTTATGATTGCTTAATCCAAACTCCTCATTTTGCAAAGACTGCAACTAAGGTTCAGAGACAGGGAGTGACATAAATTTGTGTTATCTTCCACTGCTCCCAATTGCACCTCCTGATAAAGTCAGTGACTTAGGCAAAGTCATGTTTCTTAGCTCTGCTTTATCTGTTTGAAAGTTGGCAAGGATCTTTACCCTTATATTTAACTGATCTGATATCTGCAAGGAGAAAATAATATTTTTGGTATTTGTGATTAGAGAAGCTTATGTTTCCTCTAGTATGCCCTCCCCCCCCCCACTTTCCCATACTCCACATACCTTTGTGATTTCCAGGCCAGGCTTGCAATTTAAAAAGTGTCCTCCACCCCTGAATAGCCTTTTTACCATTTTCACAATCATTATTGTCTAAAATTCCTTGTCTTGTTTTCCATTTGCTTTGGGATCTATTGTCTGTCAAACTTACCTGATAAAGTAAAGTATAGGTTAATGTGTTAATGGTCTATAGTATTACATTCCCCACATATTATCTGCATGTTAACAGAATGCTTCCCTCAAAGAAATGATCTACACTGGAATTTCATGCATGAAGTCTTTAGGTTATGGAAGACAGCAGGCACATGTCTTAAACAGAGAGCAGGTCAGCATTAGAGTTGCAAAACCAAATTCAGGAAAGCAGGGAAACTGCAGATGCTTGAGAATAGGAGCTGAGGGAAGTGGCACCTAAGATAGACTTCGTTTATTGACGGAGTCTGTTAGGGTCAGATATGCTTATGAGAGTAGCTCTCATTGCCTCAGCTCTCTCTCCATGTGTGCCGAAGAAATGTGATCTAATTGCAGTAAGACTTAAAAAATAATGAATTCAGGAAGAAGATGGAGACTGGCAGGACAGAGGTGAGGGAGAGGGTGTGAGTGAGTCAGCAGGTGAAAGGGGAGTGTGTGGACATGTGGTGTGTGTGTATGTCTGAGTGAGGAAGAGCTAGATCTCATGTGTGTGTGTGTGTGTGTGTGTGTGTGTGTGTGAGTGAGGGACAGTTAAATCCAGCAGGAGTATCAGAGGCTGGGAGATCAGGCTCTCCTGGACAGGGGGAGACTACCATCTCTGTGGGCACTCCCCAGGCTGCGGGGCTCAGGCACGGAGCCCACGCCATCTTGAAGGGGAGAGTGACCTCCTCTAGGAACTCATCAGCACTACCACCCAGACAGGCCTTGGACACTACCTGCGACCCTGCAGCCACACCAACCAAAGTCCTGCTGCTCCATCCGCAGACCTGTACACCCTAGGACATCCACCTCCAACGGGCCACAGCTCCCGCAGCAGTAAGTGAGACTTCCCCCTCCCTGGATGCTGACCTCTACACACTGAAGTCGCACCTTTCCAGCATGCAGGCATCCTGAGGCCACTGCCTGGACAAGTGGCTCCCGGGTGCCTCTGGGAGCCCCCTCTGGGCACGTCCATATCCAAACAAGGGCATGTAGGCCTTGGCAACAGAAACTGGGATTTCCCCCTCCCGCCTGCCTGCACACAGACACAATAGTCACGCAGCTTCAGCACGTGGGACCCTCTGTGACCACCACCCTGGCAGATGGCTCCTGGATGCTTCTGTGGGCCTCCACTGGGCATGTGCGAATCCAACCAAGGACACAAGACCTCAGCAACAGAAACTCGGACTTTCCTCTCCCTAGCTGTTGACTGCTAGACACCCCACTTGCGCCTTTCCAGCACACAGGCCTCCTGAGCCCCACTGCCCTGACAGGCAGCTCCCGGTTGCCTCTGTGAGCCGCTATGGGGTGCGTTAGTAACTAAACAAGGGCGCATGACCCCAGTAGCAGAAACTGTGACTTCTCCCTCCCCTCCTGCCTACCAACAGACACTATGGTTGTGCAGGTTTAGTGCACAGGTCCCTCTGAGTCCACTGTCCCAGCAGAAGGCTCCCGGGTGTCTCTATGAGCCACCGCTGGGTGTGCATGAATCCAACCAAGGGCACAAGGCTCTGACAGCAGAAATGGGGACTTCCCCCTCCCTGCCTGCCAACCTCTGGGCATTGCAGTTGCACCCATCCAGCGCGTAGGCCCCCTGAGCCTGCCACCCTGACAGGTGGCTCCCTGGTGCTTCTGTGAGCCACCACTGGGCACACATATCCAAACAAGGATGCACAGCCCTGGCAGTAGAAAATTGGACTTCCCCTTCCTGGCTGCCTGCCCACAGACACTGCGGTCACATGGTTTCAGCACGCAGGCCCCCTGAGTCTGCCACCCTGGCAGGCAGCTCCTGGGTGCCTCTGTGAGCCTCCACTGAGTACACTCGTATCCAACCCAGGGTGCAAGGCCCCAACAGCAGAAACTAAGACTTCCCCCTCCTTGGCTGCTGACCTCCAGTCACCGCAGTTGCACTGATCCAGTGTGTAGGCCCCCTGAGCTCATTGCCCCGGCAGGTGGCTCCCAGGTGCCTCTCTGAGCCACTGCAAGGTGTGACTCCAACTGCTGGCATCCAGTCCCCACAGTAGTGCTGTTCCAGTACACAGACTCCCTGAGCCCACCGCCCCAGCAGACAACTCCTGGGCACTTCTGTAAGCTTCTGCTGGGCGAGCGTATCCAACCAAGGGTGCACTTCCCCTGAAGCAGGAACTGGGACTTCTCCCTCCCCAGGGCTGGTGGAACACCAAAATCACACTGATCCAGTGTGTGGGCCCCATGGGCACACAGCCCTCGTAGACAACTTCTGTGCCCCTCTTTGAGCTGCCATGGGCATGTGCCTCTCCAACCAAGGGTGCACGGCTCACTCAGTAGGATCCATGACATCCCCCTCCCAGCTGCCTACCTCTGGACAGCTTGGTGAGTTACTGAGTACTTGCCTCCCTGGACAAGGACACATTTTTTCAGCCACAGACCTCAAGATTCCCACATCCCCATCTGCTGGCTCCTGAACCACCTCATGATTCAGAGAGGGAAATCACTTTGGCCAGAGTCCCACTGCCTCAACTGCAGACTATGAGACACCCACCCTCCACGTCACAGGCTCCGGGACCCTCATAGTGAGTTGCAGAATGACACTACTCCAGCAAGAGTCACACAACACTGGCCAAAGTCACAGTACCTCAGCTTCAGGCACTGAGACTCTCCTCCTAGGCCATGGACTTTTGGGACCCACAGTGGGCACATCCAAATGAGACCTTAGGCAACCCTTTCCACAAGAGCCAGAACCATGATAACATACGAAACAGCTTGAACAACGAAGCCAGGGGTGAGTCACATTGCCAATCCATGATGAGACTTCATTTACAAATAAGAAACTAGCACTCAAGACCCAACTAAATCAAAAGAACACAAATAGCTCAAGCAGGGAGCTCCACTAAATCACCAAGCCCAGGAGACCTGATAGACTGCAACACTAGGTCCCCCAAATCACCAACTACATAGCACCACCCCTAAAAGAACCGGAGTAGCAAAGCAGTTGGATCTAAGACATAGAAAGAAAACATTACAGCAAAAAATGGGGAGACAAAAAAACAACAACAAAACTACAATCCCCAAAGGAAAGAAAAAAAGGAATCAGCAGAAAGGGAATTAAATGAAGTGGAAGCAAGTAACATGTCAGATAAAAAATTCAGAGTAATGGTTATAAGTATGCTTAAAGGCTGGATGACAAATACACACAACTCAATGAGAATTATAAGAAGCTGAATGAGAATGTCACCAGCATGAAAAGGAACCAAGAGGAAATGAAGAATGACATAGCTGCAATAAAGAACACAATTTGAAAGGCTTAAATAGTAGACTAGAAGAGGCTGAGGACCACATCAGCAAATTAGAAGACAAGGTAGCCTAAGGTAACTACTTCAGGGCAACACAAAATGAAACAATGTCTGCATCATAGGGGTGCCAGAAGGAGAGGAAGTGAAGCAAGGGATAGAAAATCTGCTTGAAGAAACAATGACAGAAAACTTCCCTGATGTTAGGAAGAAAAAAACCACACAAGTCCAAGAAGCACATAGAGTCCTAAACAAGATGAACTAAAAAAGACCAACACCAAGACACATCATAATTAAATTGGCAAACATCAAAGACAAAGTAAAAATCTTAAAGGCTGTCAGAGAGAGATAGAAAATTACCTACAAGGGGTCTCCCATTAGAATATCAACTGATTTCTCAACAGAAACACATCAGGCCGGAAGGGAATGGAATGCAATATATAAAATGTTGCAAAGCAAAGGACTGAATCCAAGAATCCTATACCCAGCAAGGCTATCATTCAAAATTAAAGGTAGAATCAGGAGCTTCAGAGACAAAAAAGGGCTAAGAGAGTTTATTACCACCAAGCCAGTAATGCAAGAAATGCTAAAGGGACTGCTGTAAAAAGAGGAAACAGAAAAGCAAGAAGGAACACAAGCATAAAGATTAAGAATGGCGACAAGCAAGTACTTATCAATAATAACATTAAACGTGAATAGATTATATGCTCCAATCAAAAGACATAGGGTAGCAGAATGGATAAGAAAATATGACCCATATATTTGCTGTCTACAAGACGCCCACCTCAGAACAAAGTATTTATACAGACTGATAGTGAAGGGATGGAAAAATATTTTCAGGAAAATGGAAATGAAAAAAAAGCTGGGGTAGCAATACTTATATCTGACAAAATAGACCTCAAAGTAAAGGCCATAACAAGAGATAAGAAGGGCCACTTCCTAACACTAAAGGATCAATTCAACAAGAGGATATAACTCTGGTAAACATATATTCACCCAATACAGGAACACCCAAATACATAAAAACAAAACAAAACAAACAAACATACAAACAAAAAAACTTCTGGAAGATATCAAGGGAGAGATTGACAGCAATACAATCACAGTAGGGGACTTTGATACCCCACTGACATCACTAGATAAATCCTCTAAGCTAAGAATCAGCAAAGAAACAGCAATCCTAAATGACTCACTAGATCAGATGGACTTAATTGACATCTTCAGAACATTTCATCCCAAAGTTACAGAATATACATTCTTCTCAAGTGTACATGGGACAGTTTCAAAGATAGAACACATGTTAGGACACAGGCAAAGTCTCTTCAAATTCAAGAAGACAGAAATCATACCAAGCATCTTCTCAGTTTACAATGGCATAAAATTAGAAATCAACTACAATAAAAACAATGAAAAAAATCAAATACTTGGAGGCTAAATAGCATACTATTGAACAATGATTGAGTTACCAAAAAGATCAAAGGAGAAATAAAAAGCATCTTGAGAACAAATGACAATGAAAACACAACAATCCAAAACCTATGGGACACAATGAAAGCAGTCCTGAGAGGCAAGTTCATAGCTCTACAGGCCTACCCCCAAAAAACAAGAAAAAAATGGTAATAAATGATCTAACCTTGCAACTTAAAGAATGAGAAAGAGAGCAACAATAAAAGCCCAGAGTAAGCGGAAGAAAGGAAATAATAAAGACCAGAGTGGAAATAAATGACATATTGAGCAACAAACACACAGAAAATAAAAACAAAAACAAAAGATCAATAATACCAAGAGCTTGTTCTTTCAAAGGACAAACAAGATTAATGAACCTCTAGCCAGGTTCACCAAGAAACAAAGAGGACCCAAATAAACAAAATCAGAAATGAAAGAGGTGAAATAACAAACAATCCCACAGTGTTAAAAAATACTGCAAACAACTCTACTCCAACAAACTGGACAACCTCAATGAAGTGGACATCCTATGTAATAAAAGCCTACGTGGCATCATGCTCTTGCAATGCCCTCATGCGACACCCACATGTGATGCCCTCCTGTGATGTCATCACAAGATGGCCACCACAAGATGGCCACAGGCACAGCGGAGGCAGAACCCAGTGGCTACTCTGTGTGGTGATTCTTGGGGGTCCCATGGCTCTGCACGGCACAGAGGAGGCCGGTCCTGGCGTCTCTGCCCTCTCAAACAGAAGAGGTGGGTCCCAGTGGAGGAGGCAGGTCATGGCAGGGGAGGGCAGTTGTGGGTGATCAGGCCATCAGGGGAGGGCAGTTGGGGCCAATCAGCCTGGAAGGCAGAAACAGTTAGGGGCAATCAGGCAGGCAGGCGAGTGGTTAAGAGCCAGTGGTCCCGGATTGTGAGAGGGATGTCTGACTGTGATCGGGCCTAAACTGGCAGTCAGACATCCCCCGAGGGGTCCCAGATTGGAGAGGATGCATGCCGGGCCAAGGGACACCACCCCCATGGATGAATTTCATGCATTGGGTCTCTAGTATTCCTATAAAAATATAAGCTTCCAAAACTCAATCAGGAAGAATAAAAAAACCTGAATAGGCTGACGACTACTGATGAAATTGAAACAGTAATCAGAAACCTTCCAGGAAACAAAAGCCCTGGACTGGATGGCTTCACAGGGGAGTTTTACCAAACATTCAAAGAAGAACTAAAATTTATCCTTCTTGGACTATTCCAAAAAATTCAAGAGGAAGGCACAATTCCAAGTTCTGCCTATGATGCCAGCATTACCCTAATCCCAAAACCAGATAAAGACACTAGAAAGAAAGAGAATTACAGGCCAATATCCTTGATGAACATAGATGCTAAAATTCTCAACAAAATTCTAGCAAACCGGATCCAGCATTACATTAGAAGGATCATACACCATGACCAAGTGGGATTTATTCCAGGGATGCAAGTCTGGTACAATATCCACAAATCAATAAACATGATACATCACATAAATAAATTGAAAGACAAAAATCACATAATCATATCAAGTGATGTAGAAAAGGCATTTGACAAAATCCAACATCCTTTCCTGATAAAAACTCTCAGCAAAGTGAGAATAGAAGGATCATACCTCAACATAATAAAAGCCTTATATGACAAATCTACAGCCAACATCATACTCAATGGGCAACAACTAAAACCGTTTCCTCTAAGAACAGGAACAAGACAAGGATGCTCTCTGTCACCACTCCTGTTCAACATAGTACTGGAAGTGCTATCCATATCAATCAGACAAGAAGAAGAAATAAAAGGCATCCAAATTGGAAAAGAAGAAGTAAAATTGTCATTATTCGCAGATGACATGATATTGTACATCGAAAACCATAAAGACTCCATCGAAAAACTACTAGACTTAATAAATGAATTCAGCAATGTATCGAGACAAAATTAACACACAGAAATCTGTGGCTTTTTTATACATCAATAATGAACTCACAGAAAGAGAAACTAAAAAAAAAAACAATACCATTTACCATTGCAACAAAAATATTAAATACCTAGGAATAAATTTAACCAAGGAGGTAAAGGACCTGTACTCAGAAAGTTACAGGATGCTGAAAAATAAAAGCTAGAGGAAGACATAAACAAATGGAAGAATATACCGTGTTCATGGATTTGTAGAATGACCATCATTAAAATGTCCATACTACCCAAAGAAATATATAGATTCAATGCAATCCCCACTCAAATACCAATGGCATATTTCAAAGACCTAGAACAAACTCCCCAAAAATTCACCTGGAGTTAAAAAAAGAAGACCCCAAATAGCTGCAGCAATCTTGAATAAGAAGAACAATGTTGGAGGCATCACAATACCAGATACCACGCTATATTTACAAAACTACTGTTCTCAGAACTGCTTTATACTGTCACAAGAACAGACATATAGACCAATGGAACAGTACAGAGAACCCAGAGATCGAACCAAGCCATTGTACTCAATTAATATTTGACAAAGGATGCAAGAGCATACAATGGAATGAAGATAGTCTCTTCAATAAATGGTGTTAGGAAAATTGGATAGATGCATGCAAAGAAATGAAACTAGACTATGAGCTTATACCATACAAAAAAATCAACTCAAAATATATAAAGGACTTAAATGTAAGATGGGGGACCATAAAAAGTTTAGAAGCCATAGGCAGCAAAATAGCAAACGTATGTCGTAGCAATATCTTTACTGATACAGGTCTTAGGGCAATAGTAACTAAGGAGAAAATAAAGAAATGGGACTACATCAAAATAAAAAGCTTCTGCACAGCAAAAGAAACCATCAACAAAACACCAAGAAAGCCCACTGCATGGGAGAACATATTTTCCAATGTTATCTTCGATAAGGGTTTAATCTCCAACATTTACGGGGAACTCAGACAATTTAACAAAAGGAAGTTTAACAATCCAATAAAAAAAATGAGCAAAGGACCTGAATAGACACTTTGAAAAAGGACATCAAAAAGCCCAGAAACATATGAAAACATGCTTAAAGTCACCAATCATCCGAGAGATGCAAATCAAAACGACATTGAGGTACCATCTCACACCTGTCAGACTGGCTATCATCAGCAAATCAACAAACAACAAATGCTGGACAGGATGTGGAGGAAAAGGAACCCTCGTGCACTGCTGGTGGGAATGCAGACTGGTGCAGCCACTGTGGAGAACAGTATGGCATTTCCTCAAAAAATTAAAAATGGAACTTCCATTTAACCCAATAATCCCACTTCTAGGAATGTATCCCCAAAAATCAGAAAAAAAATCAAAAAGGACATATGCACCCCTATGTTCCTAGCTGCACAATTCACCATAGCTAAGATTTGAAAACAGTACAAGTGCCCATCAGCAGATGAATGGATTAGAAAACTGTGGGATGCTTACACAATGGAATTCAATGCTGCTGTAAAAAGGAAGAATTCTTACCATTTGCAACAGCATGGATGGAACTAGAGAGCATTATGCTAAGTGATATAAGTCAGAGAAAGATAAATATCATATGATCTCACTCATTTGTGGAATATAATGAACAACATAAACTGATTAACAAAAATAGAACCAGAGACATAGAAGCATCAAAGAGACTGTACAACCTATGAGGGAAGGTGGGGGGTGAGGTTGGATAAGAGATCCACCAAAGGACTTGTATGCATGCATATGAGGAAAACCAATGGACACAGAGTAGAGGAGTGAGCTCTTGTGCTTGGGGGTGAGGGTGGCTAGATGAGGTCAATGGGGGAAAAAGGAGACTCATGTAATACTTTAAACAATAAAGAATTTAAATTAAAATAATAACAAATAATGAATTCAGATCAACTTGAGAGGCCACTTATGACACAGAACATGATTTATTTGAGAAACAGAAGGTAAAGGAAAGAGATAACATGAGAAAGATAGGGAGAGAGACATGAAAGCATTTCACAAGCAAGATCTAAACATAAAATATAGAGGTAAAAGGCAAGAGCTCTGGGAGGAAAAAAAAGCATATTCTGCTGCTCTTTATTCTGCTTGCTTCCCAGACTCTTCAGTTGCAGCTTCCACTAAATACTAATGTGGTCTGTATCTTTGCCCTCAGCTCAAAGAGAATGATAAAGCAGCAAAAACACTCAAAGTTACAGTATAGCCACAGATAAAAGTTTATGACATGAAAATCCACACCTTCCCCAACACAGACACTTTGGCAACACCTACTAGCGAAGCACAAGAATAGTGAATAGAAGGATCAAAGAAGGAAAAGACTGTTGAGCTAAAATAGGGGTGGGAGCCTTTCTTTGATTCCCTAATGAGATGTTTTAATGATTGCCAGTGTGTGTAGTGTTCAATTTTGCAGCAGAAAGTTGGAGTGGAAGGAGAGGCTAGTTACTCAAGTGTCTCAATTTTCAATAGGACACAGCCTTTAGAAGTGAAAGTCACACGTCAGATATAATCATAGATATTAATTTATAGGTTCTTCTGCAGATTAGAAAAGTCAAAGAAGTTGGACTCTGAATTCTACCCATTTTCAGGAAGATATGAAACATCCAGTGAAATTCTGGTTTTTAGAATGGAAGTAACCTTGGATTCATTATACAAAACACAGACTGGAAAACTTGATGTTAATCTTAGACAGTGATTCTACAAATTGCTATTAAATGATAATTCATAATCCTAAGAAGAGTTAGCCCTGATCAGTGGGAATCAACATGGGTTTGCTGAGCAGTCACATAATATAAACTTCATTTGCCAATTTGATTACTTGAGTGATGGATCTGGGGAATGTAGCAACCTCATATTCCTGGAATAAATAGCACTTGGTTATGGTGTATGAACTTTTTAATGTATTGCTGGATCTGGTTTGAGGATTTTTACATCTATGTTCACCAGATATATTGGCCTATAATTTTCTTTGTTCACAGTGTCTTTATCTGGTTTTGGAATTAGGATAATGCTGGCCTCGTAAAATGAGCTTGGGAGTCTTCCCTTCTCTTGAATTTTTTGGAATAGTTTAAGAAGTATAGGTGTTTGCTCTTCTTCAAATGTTTGGTAAAACTTACCTGTGAAGCCATCTGGTTGTGAATTGTTTTTTTAAAAATTATTATTACTGCTTCAATTTCATTAGTTGTGATCTGTCTAGTCAGATTTTCTGATTCTTCCTGATTCAATTTTAGAAGTTTGTATGTTACTAGAAATTTATTAATTTTTTCCAGATTGTCCAACTTGTTAGCATATAGTTATTCATGATATTTTCTTTTTTATTTCTTTGGTGTCAATTACTTGTCCTCTTTCATTTCTGATATTATTTATTTGGGTCCTCTCTTTTTTTCTTGATGAGGTTAATACAACCAGCTCTTGGTTTTATTAATCTTTTTTATTGTTTTTAAATTTTTCTATATTTTTATTTATTTTATAGCGGACGGGAGAGGGAGAGAGAGATAGAAACATCAATGAGAGAGAATTATTGATTGGCTGCCTCCTGCATGTCCCCCACTGAGGATCAAGCCTACAACCCGGGCATGTGCCCTGACTGGGAATCGAACCATGACCTTCTGTTCATAGATTGACACTCAACCACTGAGCACACCAGCCAGGCTGTATTTTTTTTCCCCATTCTATTTTGTTTATTTCTGTTCATATTTTTATTATTTTCTACTCACTTTTGAATTTGTTTGTTATTCTTTTTCTAGTCCCTTTAAGTGAAAGTTAGATTGTTTATTTGAGATTTTTTTTGTTTCTTGAGATAGTCCTATAATGGTATGAATTTTCCTTTTAGAACTTCTTTCTCTGTGTTTCATTGATTTGGGGTTGTTGTGTTCTCATTTTATTTGTTGAAAGGTTTGATGTATTTCTTGATCTCATTGTTAACCTATTCACTGTTTAGTAACATGTTATTTAACTTCCATGTCTTTGTGTGTTTTTCAGCTTTTTCTTATGATTTATTTCTAGCTTCATACCATTGTGGCAAGAGAAGATGCTTGATATGATTTCAATCTTCTTAAATTTATTGAGACTTGATTTGTGGTCCTAACATGGTTTACCCTAGAAAATGTTCGATGTGCACTTGAAAAGAATATATACTCTGCTGTTTTGGAGTAAAATGCTCTAAAGATATCTATTAACTCCATCTGAAGTAGTGGGTCATTTATCGCAGCTGTTTCCTTGTTGATTTTCTCGCTGAAAGATCTATCCATTGATGTCAATGGGTTGTTAAAATCTCCTACTATGACTGTATTACTATGACTGTATGTCTATCTCTCTCTTTATGTCCACCAAGATTTCCTTGTATATTTAGGTGCCCCTATGTTGGGTGCATAAATGTTTGTAAGAGTTATATCTTCTTCTTGGTTTGCTCTCTTTATCATTATGAAATGTCCTTATTTTTCTATTACTATAGCCTTTGTTTTAAGTCTATTCTGTCAGATATAAGTATTGATACCCCAGCTTTATTCTTCATTTGCATGAAATATCTTTTTCCATTCTTTTACTTTTAGTCTATGTGTATCTTTCATTCTGAGGTTGGTCTCTTATAATATTGCATTCTTATCCATTCAGCTATCCTATGTCTTTTGAATGGAACACTTAAGCCATTTACATTTAAAGCAATTATTGATAGGTACATATTTATTGCCATTTTATTCTTTTAATTATGTTTTTCTGGGTTTTTTCTTTCCTTCTTCGTAAAGAAGACCCCTTAATATCTTTTGTAATACTGGTTTGGTGGTAATGCACTCATTTTGCTTTTTGCTTGTCTGGGAAGGTCTTTATTTCCCCTTTAATTTTAAATGATAGCCTTCCTGGGTATAGTAGTCTTGGTTGAATATTTCATGACAATCCCTTATGGCCTGGAATATTTCTATTGAGAAATTAGCTGAATGAGTGGATAAAAAGGTTGTGAGAGATTATTCTATATATATCCTATCCTAATAAAAGACAAACATGCAAATTGACCATACTTTTGCTACACCTTAAGCCATGCCCACCAGCCAATCAAAGTGACTATATGCAAATTAACCCAACCAATATGATGGCGGGCAGCCATGGAGCTGGAGCAAGCAGGAGGCTTGGTTGCCCCGGCAATGGAGGAAGCCAAGCTTCCCACCTGGCCTGGCCAGCTGTGGC
>NW_006284344.1:596811-597184 GCF_000327345.1 Myotis davidii
CGAGGGCCCCCCAGAGTGCACAAATTTTTGTGCACCAGGCCTCTAGTATATATAATAAAAGCCTAATATGCAAATTGTCCCCTCAGGAGGTCATTCAACCCGGAGACCAGGAGTTTGTCTATTCACTATGATGTGCACTGACCACCAGGGGGCAGTGCAGAGCATGGCAGGCATTGGTGACATGGTGCTGGCAGTGGGCAGGAGTGGATGCACTGTCTGCCCTGATGAGAGTGGGACCGCGTCGGGATGGTGGAGGAGGTGAGTGCCAGGCAAAGGTGGGTGCAAGCAGGGGCCTGATCACCCTGCCAATTGCTCTGCAGACGGCAAACAGTGGCAGGGGAGGTGGGGGGGGGGGCTGCTGCCTGGTTGCCCC
>NW_006284344.1:597297-609294 GCF_000327345.1 Myotis davidii
GCAAGCCTAGGGGTGCAAGCTGGGGCCCGATCCCTGCAGGCCACCCTGAAGGACCCCATCCATGCATGAATTTGTGCACCAGGCCTCCAGTATATATAGGTATATATATTTCATTGTATATATACTTCATTGTGTATGTGTGTGTGTGTGTGTGTGTTGCTCTGCAGACGGCAAACAGTGGCAGGGGTGGTGGGGGGTGGGGCTGCTGCCTGGTTGCCCCGTGCCGAGGGAGCTGGGCAGGGGGCCTTTCCCTGATCAATCACCCTGCAGGTGGGATGGTGGATTATATATATTTTATTATATATGTGTATATATACAAGAAAATATTACTCAGCCTTAAAAAGAATGAAATCTTACCATTTGTGCAGTATGAGCCAAGAGGGTATTATACAAATTGAAATTAGAGAAAGATAAACACCATATTATTTCACTTATGAATGAAATCTAAAGGACAAAATAGACAAAAAATAATTGAAACAGACTCAGAGACAGAGAGAGAAGACTGGTAGTTGCCAGAGGGGAGGGAATTTGGGGGACTGGGTGAAAGTGGTAAGGGGATTAAGATGTACAAATTAGTAGTTACAAAACAGTCACAGGGATAGAAAGTACAGCATAGGCAATACAATCAATAATATTGTGTTAGCTCTATATCATGTCAACTGAGTACTGTAAATATTGTAGGGAACACTTTGCAAAGTATATGATTATCTAACCACTATGCTGTATACCTAAAACTAATACAAAATAATATTAAATGTAAATTGAAAAATAAAATAAAATTTCAAAATATAAAAACAAATGAAGTAAACCAAGTGGGGGAAGAGTTGTATTAGTTAGCTATTGCTAATAGATAAGTATTATTAGCTAGTTATCCCTAAACATAGCATTTTAAAACAACAAATATTATTATCTCATGTGGTATTTGAGGACCAAGAATATGGTTGTGGCCTGAGTTGCTATGGCTCAGTGTATCATGAGGTTGCAGTTAAACTGTCAGTAGGGGTGTAGTCATCTCAAGGGTCAGCTGCGGTTAGGGAATCTACTTCAAAGGTCACTCACATGATGGTCAACAGGCATCAGTTTCTGTGGGCTGTTGGACTGAAGGCCCCAGTTCCTTGCCATGTGGCTATCTTCTTGGGGAGCCTTATGGCATGGCAGCTGGCTTCCTTCAGAACACAAGGTCCAAATGGGAGTGAGAGAAAGCCAAGATGGAAGCCTTAGTCTTCTTTGTAACCTAATCTCAGATATATCTTCACTTCTATTATATTCTATTTATTAGAAATGAGTTACTAAGTACAGGCCACACTCAAGGGGAGGGGAATTAAACTCCACATCTTAAAATGAGGAAGTTCACAGAATTTGTGAGCATATTGTAAAAACTACAAGGGGGAATATAATTCTAGATGGAGGGAATCAGATATGCAAAAGCGTAAAATCAAGGAAAAGAATTAAAATTGAATCATTGGGGCTGTTTCTGTTTTTATTTAATTCAGTTGGGCTTATTATTAAGCACTGGTTGATGTGAAATTTCTGTAAATATCAAATAACCCACCAAAGTCTTACCTGTCCTGTTTATTTAGGCAAGGCAGCTGCTCTAGGGGATAAATAGAACCTGTAGTTCTCATAGTATTTTGTAAGATCTTGGAACAAAAGGGAAATATAAAAAAAAGATACTTTGTTTTAGTTGTAGGTGTGTGCCTTTACAATAGCTTGGAAAGGTAGTCTGGATTAGAGGCTTATTGTCCTTGGTAATACCCCATTCTGCCACAGTCTTCCATCTTCTTACTAACTAAATGGTCGTACGTCAGTTCTGTTTTATTGTCTGTTTTGAAAACGCTAGTTTGTTCCAGTGAGATTGGTATATTAGGGAAAAATATGAGTATGACATGAATTTTGCATTTGCTTGAGCATGATTCCATCAGCCAGAAACACTCGATGAATGCAGAAAGCTTCACCCAGCTGAACTGAGCTGTGTGGTACAACACAAAACACATACCTCAAACATCTACCAGCCACACCCATATACATTCAATGTTACATTCCATTTGATTTCAGATAGCATTCCGCCCCCCCCCCGACTTCTCAATAACTCATAACCTGTTAGGCCCATATCCACAAGCACTTTAGATCTTTCAATGTAAAGTCCCATATTTATTTAGTACATACATATTTCTTAAACATTAACATGTGTAAAACTGTGCTTCCTTTTTTAAACATATCACTGATGATTTTCTTATTGTTCCTTTAAACCCATTTCCCCCCAATAAGCCCCATGGTTTTCACTGTGCAATTTTGCTAATTGCAGTAATTTCAAAAGAATACATATGTTGTGTTGCAGTGGAACTTACCTACGACAGTGAATTTGGGTGGGCTTGGAAAGCAAGAAATCAAGTCAGTGAAGCTTCTATGTTGCAGGAACAAAAAGAATAGAAAGAAGAGAAATATTCAAGTACGGTGGAGATGCTAATCTTTGGTGGAGGACCATTCAGAAATTTTATGTAAAAACTCCTTTCATGGATTTTCTCACTAACAGTTATTTATTATTTTGGTTCTAGGTTTCCTGCTTTTCTGACATTGAGCATTCTCTTCCACAGCAAGCAGTACTGTTTCTTTTGGGTATAAAGCAGTTAATGGGTAGTGAGACATTGTCAAAGAATTTGGACTTTATTATCTTGCTTTTCTCTGACCTTGAACAAGACTAGTAATTTCTGCCAATTTCATATCCCTTCTGAGAACACACCTTGAAGACCTACCGGGGACTCTTGACTTTAGATCTGTGGCACCTGGTGCTGAGGTGGTCACCAGCAAGTTTGAAAGTGGTCTGGTGCATTTACAATGCAGAACCTTCTTCTCTTGCTACTGCGACCACATTCGACTCCATGGGAGGAGGCAGGGGTAAATTTAATTATATATTCCTCTTTCTCTTCCTTTTCCTCATTATTTGTTCTCTTCATCTTCATTGAAACAGTGCCACATAGTGGTTGAGGATTTGGGCTCTGGGTCCACCACTGAATGTTGTGTGACATTGAGACACTTACTAGTACTTAACTTCTCTGTACCTTTGTTCCCTCATCTTTAAAATTGAGATTATAGCAGCACCTGCCTCATAGGCTTGTTGTGATGAATGAATGAGATAATCCAGGAAAAGCACTTAGTACTGGAATAGTTGCTTTACACACATGGTCAGAACAAAATACCTTAAGTCTGAGGAGACTGTATACATTTAGGATCAGGTAGAAATAAAAATAAAAAGTGATTCTATGCTATTACATTCTGTCAATGGGGAAATGTAGTTGTATTTATTCACAATGCTTCAGTGCTCAACTATTGCATAAATAAGGTACAATGTGATTATAGTTTCTATTTATAAAGCGTATAGGCATTGGCTTATTCCTTTCATTACCTATAGCTCTGACCCTTAAGGCTGAAACTCTCAAGGTAAAGATGCTTCTATATAACTTTGGTTGAAGATCAAATATTTAGGTTATACTACTCTAACAACAGAAACATATTTTAGGCTGACTCACCATTATATTAAATGAAATGTTAAATAAGACTGTAATCTAACCAAGGACAGCCTTATTCTGGAATATTTTCTAACAAATAAAAAGAGTAAGTTTTTTTTTTTTAAAAAAAGAGTAAGGTAGCTCTGTATCTACTAAACATAGAAAATCTCCAAGGCGTCTTGTTAAGGAGAAAAAGCAAGTGGAACTATATATTATATAATGTATATCAAATACCATACAGGGTGGGGATAAAGGAGGTTTACAGTTGTTCATATGAAAAATAATAAAATAATTTATAAATAATAACACAAGAATAAGCCCTGTGTTTCACTTACTCATAACTGTAAACCTACTCTTGCCCCATACTTTGTATGACTTAATACTATTTCTGTAAAATAAAAATCCCACAAAACAGCTTTGCAAATTTAAATATATACCTACAAAAGAACAAGATGACTAGGAAATCCTTCTGGTGACTCAGCTTAATGTTATGGTTCACTTTTGACCATCCACATATGAATTGACTGTTTTGGGAATGGCACCTCCTCCTCTTCTCAAATAGTTTTCTGGGACTTAAACAGTTCTCTTCAACACTGGGGAGGCTACATTTAAGGAATACTTAATAGTTTCTCTTGTCATTATCTTACCTATTTCAGAAATTTTGGAGAGGTTGAGTAAGTTTCACCAGTGGCACAGTATAAGGAGTGCTAACTGTGCCCCAATATTCAATGATTGTTCAGGACTATTATTCCTACTGCCCCAACACTGTGCTTATACATATATCTCAATCCTTCTCTACTCTCTGTGTTCACTATCTTTTCTGTGTTCTCCAGTTTCTGAGTCTTTTCAGTCCAAGCTCCAACTTTGGTATCTGAGTTTAACTTCCTAGTTTTCAATTTTTTCTTCTTCCCTAGCTTAGTCTCAGAACCTTGTCTATTAATGTGTACTTGTAGTAAACAATTATAGAAACTACTGGTAACATAGATCAACAATTTTCACCACAATGGATGGGGCTAGGTACCAGCCAACCTTCAAAATCTAGATCTTTTGCCGAAACTGGTTTGGCTCAGTGGATGGAGCGTTGGCCTGCGGACTGAAAGGTCCCAAGTTCGATTCCAGTCAAGGGCATGTACCTGGGTTGCGGGCACTTCCCCAGTGGGGGATGTGCAGGAGGCAGCTGATCAATGTTTCTCTCTCATCGATGTTTCTAACTTTCTATCTCTCTCCCTTCCTCTCTGTAAAAAATCAATAAAATATATTTTAAAAAAAATCTAGATCTTTTGCTGTACTCACATATATTCTGTGTCCCATTTCCTGAGCTCTTCCCTAGGATGGATTTGATCCTTGAATCTGTGCAGAGGTCCCAATGAGTTTGTGTTTGGTTCATGCCCAGGCAGGGTTTACAGTCAAAAAATAAAATATGAATAAATTCTTCATCCTTAAGGGCACATTGGTTCTATTTAAAGGTGACTTTTTCTCATTATCAACAAAGCTATAGTCTCACAGAACACTGATTTTTAAACTTAAAAAAATTGTGATAAAATTTACTGTTTGAACCATTTTAAATGTACCATTCAGTGGCATTAAGTATATTCACACTGTTGTGCAACCATCACCATCATCCATGTCCAGAACTATTTTCCGCTTCCCAAACTGAAACTTTGTACCCATTAATCAATGTCTCTCCATTTACCCTTCCCACCAGCCCCTGGCAATCAACATTCTACTTTCTATCTTTGTGAATTTGACTAGTATAGGTATCTTATATAAGTGAAAACTCACAGTATTTTTTTCCTGTGACTGGCATACTTTATTTTGCATAATGTCTTCCAGGTTCATCCATGCTGTAATGTGTCTGAATTTCCTTCCTTTCAAAGACTGAGTAATATTCCATTGCATGTATATATCACATTTTCCCTATTCATTTATCATTGGCTATTGTGAATAATATTGCTATGAACATGGGTATAAATATCTGCTTTCAATATTTTTGGATATATATCCAGAAGTGGAAGTTTTGATCATATGGTAATTTTATGTTTAATTTTTTTTAGGAACAACCATGCAATTTTCACAATAGCTGCAACATTTTTACATTCCCACCAGCAATACACAAGTGTTCCAATTTCTTTACATCCTCACCAACACTTGTTATTGTTTATTTTTATAACACCCAACCTAATGGGTGTGAAGTGATATCTCATTGTGATTTCGATTTGAATTTACTAATGATTAGTGATGTTGACATCTTTTCCTGTGTTTATTGGCTATTTGTATATCTTTTTTTTGAGAAATGTCTATTCAAGTCCTTTTCCCATGTTTTAATTGAGTTGTTTGCATTTTTTTGGTTAGAATTTTAAAATTCTAGGACCCTGTATTCAAATGAAGTATTTCAGAAAATTTTAATGTGTAAAATAGGTGTGCTTCAGGTACAATTAGGAAAGAGATGGAGCCTACCTGTTTACTCTTTACTTCCATGCAACCCCTGAAAGTGTTCCTTGACACTTTGATGCTGTTTCTCAGCAATTAAAAAAAAATTCCACTGCCCCTTGGCATTTAGAAAGGAACCCATGCTTCAAAATATCTGAGGAGACATAGATATGCACAAAGACTCACCTCTCTGTTTTACCAACTTCAAATATTGGCCACGACAAGAGAAATATGGTGGTTTTTTTCAGGAACATGTAAATGTTTTGTCACTTAGTTCCCAAAGACACACATAACTATTGATCCTTCCACATATCAAGGGAAACTCATAAATTATTGGGGAAATGTCAACAAAAATGAAGAAAATGACAGAAGCTTTTCCAGACCCAGAGAAATACATTATTTGCAAATGCATGTCCCCCAGAGGCAAAAGGAATGTGTGAGAGCAAATAAGCCACTGATCATATTTCTATTTATCACGTTGCTCAATTCTGATTCAGACTTTAGACCTTGTTGAATCAGGAGAATTTTTAAAAGTGAGCATATGTGAAGTTTAAAGGTTTTTTTTTCTTTTAGTTCAAAAGTGAAGTTATGAGACTAATCCTATTATTCTGGGAGCTAACATCTAGCCTTCATCCTAGAGTTTTAGGCTCATCTCTATTTTGAGAGTCCTACTCACTAATTTGAGTAAACCCAGCCCTGACAGCTGTTAGCCTGCTCTCTATGAGTCTGCTACTTTTTTAAAATATATTTTTTATTGCTTTCAGAGATGAAAAGAGGGAGAGAGAGAAAAACATCAATGATGAAAGAGAATCATTGATCATCTGCCTTCTGCAAACCTCCCGTCTTGGTTCATAGGTCGACACTCAACCACTGAGCCATGCTGGCTGCGCTATGAGTCTGTTTATATTTTGCTTGTTAGTTCATTAGATTCCACATATGAGTGAAATTATATAGTACTTGTCTCTCTCTGACTGGCTTATTTCACTGAGCATAATGCTCTCCAGGTCCATCCATGCAAAGGTAAGATTTCCTTCATTTTGTGGCTGAGTAGTATTCCATTATATAAATGTGCTACAGCTTTTTATCAACTCATCTTCTGATGGACACTTGGGCTGCTTCCAAATCTTGGCTATTATAAATAATGATGCAATGAACATAGGGGCGCATTAGTGTTTTGGGTTTCTTTGGATAAATAGTCTATTCAACAAATGGTGTTGGAAAGTTTGGACAAATACATGCAAAAAAATGAACCTAAACCACCTTCTTACACCATTCACAAGAATAAGCTCAAAATGGATTAAAGAATTAAATATTAGTTTTGAAACCATAAAAATCCTAGAAGAAAACATAGGCAGTAAAGTCTCAGGCATTTCTTGTAGCAATATTTTTTTTTTCTGATATATCTCCTTGGGCAAGGGAAACAAAAGAAAAAAATAAACAAATGGAACTACATCAAACTAAAAAGTTTTTGCACAGCAAAGGAAACCATCAACAAAATGAAAAGACAACTCCCTGAATGGGAGAACATATTTACTAATGATACATCTAATAAGGGAATAATAACCAAAATTTATAAAAAACATAAAACTCAACACCAAAAAAACCCCACACAACTACATCAAACAATCAATTAAAAATGGGCAAAGGACCTGAATAGACACTTCTCAAAAGAGGACATACAGGTGCCAATAGACATATGAAAAGATGCTCAACATCACTAGTCATCAGAGAGATGCAAATTAAAACTACAATGAGGTATCACCTCACACCTGTCAGAATGGCTGTCAACAGATATTTAAGAAAAAGGAGCAAGGCAGATGGAAAATGAAAATAGTCCTTTTATTCCCACCTGATATTAGAAAATCGAGCTTATATTTGTGGATAAGTGAGCTTCCTAATAGTGCATTCCAGACTTATCCACCCAGAGGCAGCACTAGACCATCACATTGCCCTTTTCCTCCCCATGAATATTTATATTCCTGTAAAACTTTCCTCATGGAAGAGCAGAGCAGGACATACACTCTCTGTCATGAGATGAACTCCCAAGAACAAGAGTAGGTAAAGGGGCTTGGACAAATGGCTTTTACTGACCACTTAGGTGGTCCCATCTTCCTGGGAAGAAGTGAGGAGGTAGAGTCATGGAAAGCAACATGAGGAGGGAGGAAATGTGTTCTCTGCTTTTCATAGTTATCAGATAAGACTGATTAATATCCTATTGTGGTGATAATACATGGTCATCATTCAGGGTCTTTCAAGGGGTGGTGTAAATTATGAAGGAATTATACAATACTTAGAGATGAGGAAAGCCAAGAGGGATGGCTCTTGGGAAAATTGCTTAGTCGCTGATGTGATTTTATGTCCTACCACAGTTCTTTTAGCATCTGCTCCACCTCCCTCACTTTAGATGCCAGGACCTCCTTCAGATCTACATTCCATTGGAAGTACCCAAATGCCCTGGCTCTATCAAGATCAGTCCCCCACCCAGTCGCCCTGACTCAGTGGTTGAGCATTGACCTATGAACCAGGAGGTCATGGTTTGATTCCTGGTCAGGGCATATGCCTGGGTTGCGGACTCAATCTCCAGCACGGGGCATGCAGGAGGCAACTGATCAATGATTCTCTCTCATCAGTGATGTTTCTAACTCTTTCTCCCTCTCCCTTCCGCTCTGAAATCAATCTTATATAATAAAACCCTAATATGCTAAGTTTCTGGTGACTGGTCAACTGTCAACCAATCAAAGTGTAATATGCTAATCATATGCTAAGGCTGCTCAACTGCTCACTATGACATTCACTGACCCCCAGGGGGAAGACGCTCTGACAGGTAGGTTAGCTTGCCGCTGGGGCCTAGCCAATCCAGACTGAGCAAGATGGAATGGACACTCAGGCTGCAACTGGGACTGGAGGAGATGGGGCCAGACATGCTCTGGATCCCTCCCATGGTCCCTCCCGGGCCCTGATCATGCACTGGTGGGGTCCCTCAGCCTGACCTGTGCCCTCTTGCAATCTAGGACCTCTCAGGGGAATGTCAGAGAGCCAGTTTCGGCCAGATCTCGCAGGCCACTCCCCTTGGGGTGCCAGACACAGGGCTCACAGCTGGCGAGCGCTGCTGCTGCTACTGCTACAGCAGCGTGAGCCTCTCCCAATTGGGACTGATTGGGCATGAGAGAGTGTGTGGAAGGCGCAGTGGGGCCAGGATGAGTGGGAGCAGCAGATAGGAGCTGCAGGTGGTGTTGGACTGCAGGTTTCAGCCTGATCCCCGCAGGCCACCCCGAAGAACCCCGCCCATCCACGAATTCGTGCACTGGGCCTCTAGTAAAAATATATTTTAAAAGAAAAGATCAATCCCCCTTCCTGATAAAACAATGTATGAATACTCCTATTTTGGGGTGATACCTTTTTACAAGCACCTGTCTGTTAAAGGAATGAATTTTGATACTATGTGGCAAGATGATGAGGAATTAGCTACATAGACAGCCACCTCTTAGTGAGGCTGACCCTGGTTTGTACTTAAACTTGTCTGTATTAATTGTTCTATTCCCTGAGGTAGTACCTTTGATTTATAAAGCAGACATCAGCCAGGATCCCTGGACAATTCCATTTTCTTGGGTAAAATCATTTCTTGTTTGGAAAGCTTGCACTGTCCCACAGCCAAGAGAATTCAGATTTGGGTTTTTGGAGAATTTACTGAGGATGAAAAAACCTCCTGGAAGAGATTATAAATTGAGAAATAGGATGGCATTCAGTATTGTCAATTTCACTGGGATGAACATATGACTTAGCCTTTTGTTTTATATAAAAAAGCTTCACCAGTGTCTTATTGAAATGTAAAAATCTATAGCAGCCAGATGCCCTAGCCAGGATCTTCTGCTCCTCTGGAAAGATCATCTTACATCTAAAAGATTTTATCACTCCTTATAGGGCATCAGGGTGTTCAGAAATAATCATGGTAAATCAAATATTCTCAGGAAGAGAAGGTCCTGATTTTGTTTTGTGTTCAGCCTTTTTATGTTTATCAATTCTGAGAAGTACAGAGATATTTTTGCACATTTCTGACAACACCTATGCTCGCCATCTCATGCATTATTTCTTATCAAATGCATTTGACTACAGCACAATGTGACATTTATTTTTGGCCCCACCATGACAGAAGATTATGGTCTTTTACACAGTTTACCTGGTGTCCAGAGATATTTGCTTATGTGTGTGTTTGTGTTGGGGTATAGTGGGCTTGGAAGAATGGAGGGAGGGAGCTGGGGTGTTTGGAATAATAACAGTTGTCTGGTTTTGTTCTTTTTGTGTTGTTTTTTTTCAAAATAGCATTTTCAAATAGCTGAACTTGAAAGTCAATTTCTGGAATACCTGATAAAATCTGTTTTTCTGAGCCAAACCCAACCAGTCAGTCCTGGATCTACACCAGATAGAATAAGGGTCTGTCTACAGAATGTGGATGGAGCCAAAATAAAACTAGCCTCCAAATCTTTCTTTGGGGCACATGCCTTTTGTTTTTGTTATTCTTCAAGACAAGTATTTCAAGTATCTTGTTAAAATGCATATGCATTATCGGATGGGGTAACATTAAATTATCATCAGCAGGTTATGAGGTCATTCAACAGATTATGCAAGCAGACATGGCCTTGAGAATAAATGAGATGTTTTCATTGGAAGTGGCAATGGAATGCTCTGGAAGCTAATTATAATTAATACTACCACTGCAATCACTGCTATGTCATACCATCATCATTTATTGGATTGTTAGTGTGTGCCTGGTGTTTTACAGACATCACTACATTTCCCACAATCCTTGTGAAGTGGATACCACTATTATCTCAATTGTACATTTGAGAAAACTGAGGCTTAGGAAAAGGCAAAGTAATTTCACAGCGTTTCTCAGATAGAAGATGTGAACTCAGGGTTCTAACTCAAATCAAGCAGGAAACAAGTATAGTCCACCCTTGAACAAAAGAAAATGTCGGGGGTTAGAGGCTCTGACCCCCACATAGCCGAAATCCATATATGAGCTAAATCGGTTTGAATTGTGCAGGTCCAATTACAGTTGGATTTTTTTCAATACATAAATACAGAAGGCCTTTGTATCTGTGGGTTTCACATCGGCAGATTCAATCAAAGGTGGGTAAAAAACAGTATTTTATCACTCTGGTCGGGTGCTCAGTTGGTTGGAGCATCATCCTGTACACCTAAAGGTTGTGAGTTCAATTCCTGGTCAGGGCACATACCTAAATTGCAGGTTCAATCCCAGGTCAATACTTTCTCTCAGAGGTTGAAAATGTGAGAATACTAATCTCAATTCGCCATTGGTTGAATCTGTAGATGCAAAGGGGGTGACTGTAGAGTCCCAAGTTATATGTGGGTTTTGACTGCATGGGGTTAGTTGCCCCCACACATTGTTCAGGATCAACTGTACTACCATGGGAGACAATTTGGATAGACAATGGAACAAATATTACCTGGTTGAACATTTTGCTCAGGTATGGTTCAATTTCTAATTATGAGTGGGAAAACATGAACAAGCTGAAGAATTAAAATGCTACAAGTATCACTAATTTTGGAGAGGAGGGATGGGCTTAGGATTCACAGATCCCAGCGTGGTTTGGGCGCCTACCTAGAAAATTTTGTCAATTGTGGGAAAACATCAAGATGATGATGCAAATTCAGAATTGCATTGTCAAGATCTTAAATATAAGTTGTAGCAGCTCCCTACTTTATACAAAACTAGAGGCCTGGTGCATGAAATTTGTGCATGGGGTAGGGGGGTCCTTCAGCCCAGCCTGCATCCTCTCACAATCTGGGACTGCTAGTTCCTAACCGCTCACCTGCTTGCCTGCCTGATCATCCCTAACCACTCGGTCTGCCTGCCTGATCACCCCTAACTGCCTTTGCCTTGGCTCCTGCTGCCGCAACTTCGTCTGGAAGGACATCTGGAATGATGTCCAAAAGGTTGTTCAGCTGTCCAGTCTAATTAGCATATTATGCTTTTATTAATATAGACTAGAGGCCTGGTGCACAAAAATTTGTGCACTCGGCGGGGGGGGGAGGGGGT
>NW_006284344.1:610653-617481 GCF_000327345.1 Myotis davidii
ACCTGGTTTGTGGCTGAGCAGAGCACCCCTGTCGGAGCACACTGAGCACCAGGGGGCATCTCCTGCATTGAGCGTTTGCCCCCTGGTAGTCAGTGTGTGTCATAGTGACCACTTCATTCCAAGTTGTTTTGCTGTTAGGGTCAATTTGCATATTACCCTTTTATTATATAGGATAGAAGCTTAGTGCACGGGTGGGGACCAGCTGGTTTCCCCTGAAGGGTGTCCTGAATCAGGGTGGGAGCCCTGCTGGGGTGCCTGGCCAGCCTGAGTGAGGGGCTGAGGGCCGTTTTCAGGCTGGCCACACTCCCTTCAGGGTGGGGGTCCCCACTGGTGTGCCTGGCCAGCCTGGGTGAGGGGCTGATGGCTGTTGGCAGGCTGGCCACAGCCCCTTCAGGGTGGGGGTCCCCGCTGTGGTGCCTGGCCAGCCTGAGTGAGGGGCTGATGGTCGTTTGCAGGCTGGTCAATCCCCCCAGTGGGGACCCTCACCCCATGGGTGTGTGGCCAGCCTGGGTGAAGGGCTTAGGGCTGTTTTCAGGCTGGCCACAGCTCCTTAAGTGTGGGGTTCCCTGCTGGGGTGCCTGGCCAGCCTGGGTGAGGGGCTGAGAGCCGTTTTCAGGCTGGCCACAGTCCCTTCAGGGTGGGGGGGCCTGCTGGGGTGCCTGGCCAGTCTGGGTGAGGGGCTGAGGGCTGTTTGCAGGCTGGCGGGTGACTGAAGATCCCAATCGCTCCTTTTTTTCCTTTTACTTTTTTTATTCTGGGCCAGCTTTAGCTCTTAGTCTTGGCTCCAGGAACCTCCCAGCCTCTCCTTTTTTTATATATATATTCTGGGATTTATTTACCTTCTATAATTGAAATTTTGTAGCCTTGAGTGGAGCTTCAGGGCTGCCAGGGCAGGCGGGAAGCTTGGCTTCTTCCATTGCCAGGAGCAACGCAAGCCTCCTGCTCTCTCCAGCTCCGTGGCCACCACCATCTTAGTTGGGTTAATTTGCATATTTGATCCTGATTGGCTTGTAGGCATGGATTGTGGGTGTAGCGGAGGTATGGTCAATTTGCATGTTTCTCTTTTATTAGATTAGATGATTTTAAATTGCTCATTAGACAAGATCGGGCGCGTTCAGGGTGGTATGGCCGTAGACTTAAATTGCTCATTAGTTGTGCCATTGGGGCAAGCCATTTTACCTCTTCAGATTTAGTTTTTTAAATTTATAAAATGGAGATAATACCTTGTAGAATTGATGAAAGTATCAGTGTGTGAAAGTGTTTTGCAAACTATGTAGGATTATACATAGATATGCAGATTATAACGTATAGCTCATAATGGAAACCTCATTTCCTGATCAGAGATGTACTTTGTCGCTTGAATTCAACAAGTAACGCTGAGGACTAAGGAGGAAAAGGAGACTTGTGGCTCTTACAGCTCTCCTTGCTGTGGTTTGTGAAAATGTTTTTATCCTGTCGAGACACTCACTCACTGTAGACTGGCTTGAGTTTAGTTACTGATGGATGCTTTGCAGGCATTATAAGTGGCTAATGAAACTGCAGCAACATTATGGTTTGAATGAAGATCATTTATATTCCTCTCTGACACTATAGAGGAGGGTGTCAGGTCCTCTATACTAGCAATAGAGAGAAACTATGGCTGGAAGTCATAAACCATGGATCTAAGATAAATATTTCTAACAGTCCAACAACTCTGTAGAGCATGTTTATTTACTTTCTGCATAGTGGTGAGAGAATATAATCTTCTCAGTGCTATCTCTGAGAACTTTGGAGAGTCATTAAATTTGTCTTTAGCAACTCTAGCCTTTTAATAATAGCAAATGCTATTTTGTTGAGCACTTATCATGTGCCAAGAATTGTGTCATGTGCTTTAACAAAGGCATATGCAATCCTTGTCACAGGTTGTTTTTTTTATAAAATGCTTCTTATGTGTCCTGCACTATGCTATGTAGTTTCTGTATATTATTTTATTTAATAGTCACAGTAAATTTAGAAGGTATGTGCTACTATTATTTTTATTTTATAGAGAAGAAAAGTAAGACTCAGTGGTTTGAAGTTATTTGCTTAAGGTCACACATGTACATATAGTAGAATTGAAATTTGAAATCTGGCTTTCAAGGAAGGAGTTGTCTTATCACACTAATACATAATCTTATAATCTTGGGTTTAAGAAGATGGGGAGAAATATTTTTCATTCAATCATTAATTCAACTCCTTTTTCCAAGTCATTCAGGTCAAAACTATTGGAGTCATCCTGGACTTTTACATCCACATCCAGTCTTTCAGCAAATCCTTCAAAATATAGTATATCCATAATTAACCCCTTCTCCACACCTTCACTACCACCACTTTAGTCTTGGCCACAATCTTTCATTTGAATACTGCAACATCTACTTATTTTTGCTCTTGTCTTCTATAGCAGACACCACTAGCTGTCCATCAAAACTCATTTGACTCTTCTTATATAGCCAAAGAAATACAACTGAATACTATCTTGCTGGACTACATATCCCAACATTGCTTGTAGATAGGTGTGGCCAAAGGACTAAGTTTTCATCAATAGAATGTTAGCAGAAGTGACATGTGCTACTTCTGAGTCAGGGGTTTGTGACATTTGGGCTTCCTCTATAATCCCATCATATTTTTCTGTATGCTGGAATCTGGATATCTGGGATTCCAGTAGCCCTCTATCTCACTCAGTCTCAATTAATGATGTTTTTTTTTACAGCCATAAGTTACCCAGATTTCTCTTCCTGGCACTGGAACCCTGGGCTTGGGGTCCTGGTGTGGGGCCGGGACTCTTCACTCTTTAGGAGGGACCTCTGCAAGCCAAGATATCCTTCATGATTTTTATCTGCCACATGTGGGTTTGAGACCAGCCCTTTCTCTGTCTCTGCCCCTCCTACCAGTCTTGATATGGTTTCTTTAAATCCCTAGGTGTAGGACTTTTATTCAGCTAGATTTCAGGTGGTTCTGAATGATAGTTTTCCATAGTTTTGTTGTAATTTTGGTAAGATAGTGCTTCTCAAATTTTAATGCTCATATGAATCATCTGGGTATCTTGTTAAAATGCAAATTCTGATTTAGTAGGCTTGGGGTGGGCCTGGTGTTCCACATTGCTTAAAAATTCCCAGGCAATGCTGATTCTCCTGGTCGATCAACCACACATTGAGTACAAAGGCTTTAAGCTAAAAAAGGGTAGTGGGAGTAGCTAGCCAGGTGATTGCTGTTTTATGGGGGGTCTCTTGCTCCTTTGCTACAGAGAAACTTCCTTACCTGAGGCCCAAGAGTTGGCTGCTTAATTTTCAAGCTCTACCAATACTCATACATGTTCTAATTTTTAAAAGACACGAAATCAATTAAGATACACATTTTTACAACTATAAAATTCATGGCTGTAATTTTTTTTAGATGGATGGAATAGTGTTCCTGTCTTTGTTTAATTAAAAATGAGACAAGGGAGTTTTGGAGGTGACAGATGCCAGAAAGTTCTACAAAGAACTTGGATGAAAGATTTTTTGTTGAATGGATTAGTCTTCCAGTCTACCATAGACTGGGTGACTTAACAGACCTTTATTTCTCATAGTTCTGGAGGCTGGCAAATCTGGGATCAAAGTGTCATCAGCAAGACAGGTTTTATTCTAAGGCCTATTCTTTTGGCTTATATTATCAGTCTTCTTGCTGTGTTCTCACAAGGCCTCTTTCTTTGTGTTTGGGTGGGGAAAGTGGGAAGAAAGAAAGCCCAAGTTCTATGGTGCCTCTTTTTATAAGGCCACTAATCCTATCTGATCAGGTCCCCATCCTTATAACCCAATATAACCTTAATTACTTCTTTAAAAATCCTATCTCTAAAAATGACTGCATGGGGTTTGAACATATGATCTTGGGGAAACACAAACATTTAGCTCATAACAGTGAACAAAGACCTGGGTAAAGTACATCTCTTCATTTAGGACACCTCTGTTAGGTAATTTGGTGGAGGAAGATAATGTTTTCTTGTCCTTTGAAGAATTCTAAAATTCCCATCATCACATAATTCTCTTGCCTTATTGCATTTAGATGCCAGAAGTTTCCCATGACAATCGAAATGCCCTGGCATTAGAAAAAGAATAAACATTTACTTTTAATAATCATGAATGGGGCTTTTAACTCTAGGGCTTCTTATTTAGACTTCAGGGGATCTCTGAAGTCCCCAAATTTAATGAAATATTTATGTATGCACATATGTACATGTTGTCTGTGAATGTTTTTTCCTAGGGGGAGAGTTCATAGCTTATATTGAATCTTCAGATGGATCCTGCAATTCTCCTAAGGCAAAGACTCTACTTAGATATGAGGAGACAGAGCTTAGGACAGGAGATTTTGAATGGTGGAGAAAAATGTACACACTTTTTTCCCGTATGTTTTTTTAAATATATTTTTTATTGATTTTAGAGAGGAAAGGAGAAGGAGAGATGGAAATACCAATGATGAGAGAGAATCATTGATCAGCTGCTTCCTGCACATCCCCCACTGGGGATCAAGCCCACAACCAAGGCATGTGCCCTTGGCTGGAATCAAACCTGGGACCCTTCAATCCACAGACTGATGCTCTATCCACTGAGCCAAACCAGCTAGGGCCATTCCAGTATGTTATGTGTGTCTAGTTTCCTCCATCAAATTGTGTCTTCCTTGAGGGAAAGTCATACTTATCTGTGTATCCCTGAATCCCAGAATGGTGTCTAGTGCTGAAAAAGTATTCAATATAAGACTTGAAGTAAAGAATGAAACTAGGTCACAGGGGCACTTGGGAAGCAGGGTAAGATGGGAGGAGGAGATATTGAGGCATAGATAGGGTTCTGGGTATCTAAGCCTCTGCCTAAGTGGGCATAGATGGAGAAGACAGAGGTTCAAGGATATCTAGAAAACTTTAGTTAGTTGATGCTTTTTACAGGGCTCAATTCCATATACACATTCTTTTCTGGGGTCATTTTCGATTGGAGTTAAAATCTAAGTCTAACATCTCAGCTCTTTTCTTCTTGTTTCCTAGTTAAGATGTGCTGTTCAATCAATAAAAATGAATAATTTAAATTCAATATCCCTCTGTCACTATCAATAATACTTTTGTGAGTGATGTAGTACTATGGTAATTCAATTTGTTAGTCACTGCCACACTTTTACATGACAGTCTGCTGAAGTTGTAAACTTAATTTACTCTAGGCACTTGACACAAGTAACATTGATGAGTTTTATCTTTAAAGGTATTGATTTTCCCCCTAAAAATATCTCCTCTGTATTTGTGTTTATTGAGTAAATAGGCACCTGTCTGGTTCAAGAAAACTTTTTTAAGCTAAGGAAGCTTCCCACTTGGTTTTAAGGAGAACTTTGTTGAAAAATTTAGAATCAGAACTTTAAGGTTGAGAAAGACCTGGGATGTTGTGTTGTCCTTTCTGTTTATTTAATTCCAGGGACAGCTTTTTATCACCTAGGGCACAGAGTCTACTTCTCAATAGTTCTCACAGTTAGAAACTTCTCTCCCTACCAGTGGTCGGCAAACTGCGGCTCTTTGGCCCCTTGAGTGTGGCTCTTCCTAAGCCTTAGGAGTACCCTAATTAAGTTAATAACAATGTACCTACCTATATAGTTTAAGTCCAAAAAATTTGGCTCTCAAAAGAAATTTCAATCGTTGTACCATTGATATTTGGCTCTGTTGACTAATGAGTTTGCCGACCACTGCTCTATCATAGAGCATTGGCCTGCAGACCCAATGGTCCCAGGTTTGATTCCAGTCAAGGGCATGTACTTCAGTTGCAGGCTCCTACCTGGCCCTGGGTCCTTGTTGGGGCATGTGCAGGAGGTAACCAATAAATGTGTTTCTCTCACATCATTATTTCTGTCTTTCCCTTTCTCCCTAAAATCAATGGAAAAATATCCTTGGGTGAGAGGATTAACAAAGAAAAGCAACAACAACAAAAGAAACATCACAGTGGAGATAAAACTGACTATTCTGAAACTTTAACTTATTATTAGCAATCCTGAGTGACACATTGTAAATCTATCCATCAGCTGCTTGCCAGTCCTTTCATTTATAGGGTGTCCCTAAACAATGTATAGACACAATTTGAATAATTATAAAGGCAGTGTTTCTGAAAATACATTTCATTTTCAAAATTGAGCTATCAGGTGTTAAAGTGTATATACATTTTTGGGGGAATACCCTGTATTTATCCTGTATATTATCAACACTCACATAGGAAGGAAAATTTTTGAAGGAAAATGTATTTATAAAGAATATATTCTTGAATACATTTTAAGTACATTTAATGCATTTTTAAAAATTGTTTGCTAATCTTCACCCGAGGATATTTTTCCATTTTGATTTTTAGAGAGAGTGAAATGGAGGAGGAGAGACACAGAGGGAGAAACACCAATGTGCGAGAGACACATTGATTGGTTGCCTCCTGCATGCGCCCTGACCAGTATCGGGATTGAGCCTGAAACTGTAGTACTGTGTGCCCTTTACTGGAATAGAACCTGGGACTCTTCAGTGCTTGGGCTGATGCTCTATCCTCTGAGCCAAGCTGGGTAGGGCTGCATTTTGACTATATACCTGAATACACAGGGTAGGGCAAAAGTAGGTTTACATATGGAAAATACAGTTATTAATCCTATCTAATAATAGAAAAACATGGCAATTCACTGTACCTCTGACACACTTCCCATTGGCTAATCAGGGTGATATGCAAATTAACAGCCAACCAAGATGGCAGCCAGCAGCCAGGCAGCTTGAAACTAACATGAGGCTTGCTTGCTTCAGTGACAGAGGAATCCAAAGGTCCCCGCCTGCCT
>NW_006284344.1:618443-618928 GCF_000327345.1 Myotis davidii
CTGATGCGCTCACGTCCTTTGGAGAGTGTCTGGGTGTTCTGGGTGCTGAGGGTGGGCACCTGTGAGATGACAGTGAGAGGGCAGAGTGGTGATGCCCTGTTCCCACGGCGGCCAGTGCAACTACGAGATCACCTCTGGGGGGTTAATGCAGGTGCTGAGGCAGGAGCATGTGCAGATAGGCAAACCTGGTGGGCACGGGCAGCCTTTGCTGAGGTGCCTTCGGTCAGCGTTCAAGATCAAGAACCCAGAGGCGGAGAGGAATTCCGTCCTCTCAGTGAAACAGTGGGATAGTCGGGGCGACTGTAGAGCAGGAATATGCACTTTGGGTGCCAGCACCCACGAGCAAAGGCTGCCCTGACTGAGCCTCGCTTGCTTGGGGCCTAGCGCACTCCTTTAGGGCATCGGGTGACAGGATGTGCTTTTCCGAATTAATGAGAGAAAACGTTGATTCTCCTGCTGCCCAAGAAGGTGGCAAGTGAAGTGGG
>NW_006284344.1:619114-623682 GCF_000327345.1 Myotis davidii
TTCGTGCACCGGGCTACTAGTAAATAATAATACAAAATAAACCGTTTTGCGTACTCACAACTGTAAACCTACTTTTGCCCTACCCTGTACTTTTGGATATGTTCTTCTTCTTTTTTAAAATCCACACCAGAGGATGTGTTTTTATTGAGAGAGAGAGAGAGAGAGAGAGGGAGAGAGAGAGAGAGAGAGAGAGAGAGAGAGAGAGAGAGAGGAGAGAGAAAACATCATTTGGTTGCCTCTGGTACACACCCCAACTGGGGATTGAACTTGCAACCTAGGTATTTGCCCTGATCAGGAATTGAACTCACAAATGTTTTATGAATGGCATGACACTGTAACCAACTAATCCCCTGTCCAGGGCTTAAATATGTTCTTGAATAAACTCTTAAATATATTCTTCAATATATTTTAATATAGTAAATATATTTAAGATATGTTCATAAATGTATTTTGAATACATTCTTGATTATGCTCTTAAATATTAAGAATTTTTGTGAATATAACCATATTAAGATAATCTTAAAAAGTATTTATGAGTTATTTTTATACAGTAGCATACCTTATACCCTCAATCTTACTCTCTTGTCCTGCCTCTCATTCTCCAACTGTAACAGTAGGGAGCAAAGGCAGAAATGAACCAACCATTCCTCAAAATGCTGTTATGAATACAAAATGAAAACCAAAAGTACATAGATAAAAAAAAGCAGAGAATTTAAGTCAAGTGTCCAGTCAGCAAGTTGACCATAAGGATGGTTGACCAATTTTGGTGATTTAGCTTAGACTTATATGGAGAAGGACTGTATGTGTGGCTGGGAAATATGTTGTGTCCTCTTGTGCTGTTGTTGGAGAACTTATCTCCTCCTGCCTGTGTTCTCTGTGCCCAAGGTGAATTTCTTGCTGTTGTCAATGGATAAACACTAAACAGTCCCACTAAAGTATGATTGTTAACATTGCATCTAAAATAAAAATGGTAATTGAATATTAGCTTAAGAAAATACTCTATGAGTAAATTACATTTTAGCATAAACATCATGATAACCACTTTTGCTTCTTGGAAACTTGTTTATTATTTATTTTATTTAGCTTTATTTTTGCTTGTTTTACTTTTTCCCACCTTATTGAGGATACATGAGAAATCTGGGAAAGTGATGTCTAGTTGAATGAAATATGAGCAGTTACTCTCTTGCTGTGGTCCTCATTTATGGAATAATTTGTTTGGCAATTTATTTAAAAGTCTAAAGAAATTCCCCAAATTTGTTATTCTATGGCTAGAATCATTATATTGTTTGATCTCTAACAATATTTTATCTTCGGAACAGATGAAATTTACTTTTGAAATTGAGTTTATTATCCCAGTTAATTCTGAAGATTTGATATGTATAAAGCATGGAGTGGGCTCTGGGAAATTTATTTTAGAATATGTCTATATCTTTCTGTCCTATGTTCAGATAGCATTCTGGAGTAGGTGCAGGGATTGAAAGGGCAAACATGACAAAACAAGTAGGCAATCTGATTCCCCATCTAGGGAGAGAGTTCAAGAACTGGACCCAAAGGAGGATGATAAAGATTAAGGGTAGGTATTACTAAGCCAGTGGTCCTCAAATGTAAAAGTGCCCCAGAATCTGCTGGAAGACTTGTTAAAACACAGATTGCTGGGCCCCAGCCCCAGAGTTTCTGATTTAGTAGGTATGGAGTAGACTCCAAAATTTTGCATTTCTAGTAAGTTCTCAGGTGATTCAAGTACAGCTGGTCTGGGGACCACACTTAGAGGACCATTGCATTAGATTACTATATCCTTCACTGGCTTTACCATAAAATAAGCACTAAGAGAGTTTTTCTTCAGAATTGTTCCTTCAGGAACCCACTTCAAGTACATGGAATTATATCTATATCTACACATAAATATGGACAAATATGTTCACACATTTATACCACACTAATTTTACTGTTAGGATCTCAAGGTCTGTGATTAGGTCTATTTGTTTTTTGAGCTCCAGCCCCTAGTTGAGTAAAAATTTGATAGATTAAATTGTGCTGTTTTTTTTTTTCCACAAAATATTTTTTTCTAAAAATTCTTAGAATTCAGTGCTAGGACAAAATTATCCCATTTTCCTTTTTATTAGGTAATGAGTGCTGGGTAATCACTCTATACTACTCTTGCATTGGATGCAGGAATCTCATAAGAATTTTCTTGCACAACTGCTATACCTATCATTTATTATATTATGTAATCATATTAATTAATTATATTTTATTTTATAAATATTTCTTTCTACCTGTATTACAAAACTTTTGCTCTATTATTCTAATTTTTATGGTTCATGTTTCTCTCCTGCCTGTATCTCTCTCTGTTTCTCTCTCTGTCTCTCTCTCGGCCCCCACCCTCTCACTCTGCACTATCATATCTTTAATTATAAGGTATATTAAATCCTTTACCAAATATAAAAAGTCATTGAAGGCCTTAACTTGTTTGGCTTAGTGAATAGAGCATCAGCCTGCAGACTGAAAAGTCCCAGGTTTGATTCCAGTCAAGGGCACATGCCTGGGTTGCAGGCTTGATACCCAGTGGGGGATGTGCACGAGGCAGCCAATCAATGATTCTCTCTCATCATTGATGTTTCTATCTTTCTCTTAAATCCTCTCCCTTCCCCTCTGAAATCAATAAAGACATATTTTTTAAAAGTCACTGGGGGAAAGTAACCGATTAGTGCCTGTAACAGCGGGAAGAACAGTGGATATGAACATTTTGTATAAGTGGCCTTCTGCATCCTGTATGCAGGCGCCAATTTCCAAACTCCTGCTTTCATTTAGGGTAGAATAAATGTTACCTTGGCATTGCCTGTCTGCTAGATTGGGTTTGATGTGTCTGCTTGTACAGTGAATGATACTACATTTTACCTCTCCAGTCCTTTGCCTAGGCAGAAAAAAGGGGCATGAAATACCTCTCCTGATTTTGTGTATTTAAAAACACTTAGATTATACCTGGACCTGATTATTCCAGATATATGTTATTTCTTTCTACTTTTAGGCCTTAATTTTAGAAGATAAGGTTGAGGGAGGCTAAGCCGAACAAATCTTCCGGAAATATAATATCTTATTTTCCATTTAAAAGCTGTACATAATCAGGGACAATGAGAACAACTGCATTACTCAGAAAGAGGGCTTCCCATAATACCCTGTAAAGCATCGGATGCTCTTTAAAATTGACTTATTGATGTTGAGAGAGTGAGCATAATGAACACAGCACAGACATGATCAAGAAATGTGGCCTATGTAAAAAACCTAATTGCTACTTGCTGAATCCATCAAAAAAGATATGTTGTCCCACTAGGCAGGTTTATGGAAAGAGCATTACAAAAAGCCACCCATTGCCACTTATAGCGGAAGCTGAAATGAAACTCTTGGCATCCAACACAAGACATATAGAATTTCTACATGTTCACCCAAAACTCCTATATCATCATCGTCATGATCTATGTCTAAGAGACTTGGTGTTCAGATAATTGCCATTCAAGATTCTCAATAAACGAAGGTTTGTGAGGTTTGCTAGACTTAGTAAGCTATCCTGGTTTGTGCTATGCTCTTTCAACTGAAAGAATATTTGTTGAGTACCTATTGTGTTCAAAATACTGTGTTCGTCACCTCGGGGGATACAATGTCTACTGAGAGGAACAAGTCCACTGCAAGCATAACTACAGCTGATGTCAGAATATGATAAAGACCTTAAAAGGAATACAAAATGTTATAGGATTTCAGAGTAAAACAAGATCTGAGCTAATGGGGGAATCAGGTAAGGTTTAAGAGGAAAGAATAGGCACAGAAAAAAAGGGTTTGGTAAAGTAGGGTGGAGTGGTAGTAGTGGAATCCTATCTAATAAAAGAGAAACATGGTAATTGGTGTATGACCACTACCCTTCCCATTGGCTAATCAGGGTGATATGCAAATTAACTGCCAGCCAAGATGGTGTCCAGCAGCCAGGCAGCTTGAAACTAACATGAGGCTTGCTTGCTTCAGTGACGGAGGACTCCAACGTTCCCCGCCTGCCTTGCCGGCCTCTGAGCCTGCAGTTTGAACGTTGTAACAAATATAGAAGCTAAAAAAAACCCCATAAACCAGCTTTCAGTGAGCCGGGATCTCAGAGATGGAGTTGATACAGAGTTTCGCTTATAGATCCTAAACAAGCCAGATACCTACTTTCAGCAGCAAAGGCCTCAGGACGGAGGACTCCAACGTTCCCCGCCTGCCTTGCCGGCCTCTGAGCCTGCAGTTTGAACGTTGTAACAAATATAGAAGCTAAAAAAAACCCCATAAACCAGCTTTCAGTGAGCCGGGATCTCAGAGATGGAGTTGATACAGAGTTTCGCTTATAGATCCTAAACAAGCCAGATACCTACTTTCAGCAGCAAAGGCCTCAGAGAGGGAGCCTCAGAGCTAAAGCTGGCCCAGATTTAAAAAAAGAAAAAGAAAAATGGAGCAGTTGGGAGCTTCCGTGACCTGCCAGCCTGAAAACTGCCCTCAGCACCTCACCCAGGCTGGCCAGGCACCCCAGTGGGGACCCCCACCCTGAA
>NW_006284344.1:624346-626474 GCF_000327345.1 Myotis davidii
ATTTTTACACCGGGCCTCCAGTCCTATATAATGAAAGCCTAATATGCAAATTGTCCCCTCAACCAGGAGTTCGACCCAGAATTTGACCAGGGGGTGGGACCTGCCAGCTAACTGCCTGAGGCCCCTCCCCCCTGGCCGGCGCTGCCCCAGCCAGCAGTGGTGGCAGGCAGTTGGGGGAAAGGGGGCCCTAGCCAGCAGTAGGCAGCTGTTAGGGATCCTACTTATGCACAATTTTCATGCACTGGGCCTCTAGTTCTTAATAAAAAGTAACAAATTAAGCGGGCTCCCAAGTATTTCCACCAAAAGAATGTTTTAAATTTTGATTTTATAGATTACATACTTTCTTCCTCCCTTAATTTCTCAAGAACCAATTTGCTAAATATGTATTTTGTTTGTTTTTAAATTGAATTTATTATTGAGTGACATTGATTAATAAAATTATATAGGTTTTAGATGTACAATTTTATAATACGTCAACTGTATACTGTACTGTGTGTTCACCACCCCAAGTCAAAACTCCTTCCATCGCCATTTATCCCCACTATACCCTCTTCTACTTCCCCCTGCCCTCTTCCCCTCTTGTAACCACCATGTTGTTGTGTCTATGAGTTTGGCTTTGAGTTTTGGGGTGTTCATTTGCTTAATCCCTTCACCTTTTTCTCCCAGCCCCTCAACCCCCTTCCCCTCTGACAGTTGTCAATCTGTTCTCAATCTATAAGTTTGTTTCTATTTAGTTAGTTTATTTTGTTCATTAGATTCCACATATGAGTGAAATTATATAGTACTTGTCTTTCTCTGACTGGCTTTTTGCACTTAATAAACATTAGGCTTAATACATATTTTTAAAGCAGTATTACTCCAAGTGTGTAGGTGATATTTATATGTAATATACTGGTCAATATTTTCTATTTTAATATTCATGTGTTTATACACAGTTGAAAAACATTAAAGCTGATATATCAGCCCTATGATTTCATGAATTATGGCGTAAGAGGTATAAAAAATAAGGGATTTGGATTGAAAGAAAATATTGAATAAATAATAAGGTCTAGGTAATTCCTTTTCCTAGTCACAAGCGTATCTTTGAGTATTTGAAAATGTTGGAAAAAACTCTAAAGTCTATGACAACAAAAATTAATGCAAAATTGAACTCTAAATTAAAGGTACCATTTCTGCCCATTAATGTGATCATAAGATTTTATTTTAAAGAGGTGTATGGTATGGGAAATACAGTGATGAAGGAAAATGCAATTTTCAGTCACATTGTCCCTAAGCTCCCCTAGTGAAAGACTCATTATTTGGTAGGAACAATCCTACCTGATAATGAACTATTTTCTATTCAAGGCAGTGAGTCAAATATTCGTTTCTCATTAATAATTCAATGTGACAAATTTATTACCTTGAAGGTGCTGCAAGTCAATTAGACAAAGGGAAATTGTGTCTTCCTTTCAGCCCTTTTAATTGGCTTCCAAGTGTGACATTCATCAAAACCTTGACTTTTAATGTAAACTTTATTATATGAGCTGGAGTTGGGTTTGACACTGGGCACACTTGACTAACCCTCAGAGGTTGAGGGCTCTGGAGCCTTCAGAGAAGCCTGGTCAATCATTGCTGACATTTTGCTGTAGAATATCACAGCCTGGTTAGTGTCACTTTTGCTGATGTTGGGCCTGGAGAAACAGTCTTAAAGATAATTTTGAACTGTATAGATATTTTGGTATTTGCATACTTATCATTGATGAAATGTCATGATTTTCAAAATCATTGGGCTGGACTAGTTTAATTTCCCATAGTATGGTATATGTGCCACTAGTAGAATATCTAAATTATTTTATATTTGTTTCATTATAACTAGAGTAATTAATGAATTACTATATTACTAAAAGAAATATTGAAAAAGAAATATTTATCAATGTACATTAAAATAAATCCATAAATATTAATATAAATTTTAATTTATGTACTACCTAAATAAAAGGTTACATATAGCTAGCACAAAGACTCATGACTTCATAGATATTTTAGCATAGAATGAGACTAAAGTAGACATTTAAATAAAAGTTAATTTAAATAAAATATTGAATAAATAATAGTACTGCTGATACTTAATGCATGGGTACTTATAATA
>NW_006284344.1:626565-630729 GCF_000327345.1 Myotis davidii
TTGGGGAACACAGCAATATATGAGCAAGATTGTCTTTACTCATTAGGTAGGATTGATAGGTGATGTGAAGGGCATCAGAAGTCCTCTTCAATCTAAAGGACTCTGCCACATCAGCCTGTCTGAGGGGACCCCCATCATCAATATCACACTCTAAATATCTGACCCTGAGGTTCCAAGGAAATTTGTATTTAAACTGGGTGAAAACATTAGGTCACATGAAAATGTACCCAAACATCATTAAGGGTTAGTTTAACACATTAAGTGCCATGTCAGTCACTGGAAGACAAATCAGGCTTGGCGCTTAACACCAATGAGAATATCACATGAAGCCAAATAAGTCAGATGGAAAAGTCAAGAACCATATAATTTCACTCATATATGAGATATAAAACTGATAGCAACAAATGAACAAACAAAACAAACAAGCAAAACAAAAACAAGAAACCTCATAGGCACAGAAAACAGTGGGGTGGGGAAGAATTATGAGAGTCAAGGGATCAAATATATGGTGATAGAATGATATTTGACTTTGGGTGGTGAACACATAATGCAATATACAGATGATGTAGTATAGAATTGCACGCTTGAAACCTATATAAATTTGTTAACCAATGTCACCCCAATAAATTTAATAAAACTAAAAAATAAAGAAGTTCTTTTGGGGGTAAAATGCTATCAAACAATATTACATATTATAGATGAACTGTTTGTAAAAGGAAGACTCAACTGATGTGGCCAACTTCATTGTGGTCTTATTTTAAGAAATTTCCATAGTCACTACAACCTCCAACAACCACAACTGTGATCAGTCAGCAGCCATCAACATCAAGGCAAGAACCTCCGCCAGCAAAAAGATGATAACTTGATGAAAGCTCAAATGATGGTTAACATTTTTAGCAACAAAATATTTGTAAATTAAGATATGTACATTGTTTTTTAGACATAATTCTATTGCATATTTAGTAGACTACAGAATAGTGTAAACTAACTTTTTTAATGCCCTGAAACCAAAACATTCATGTGGCTCACTTTATTGCAATATTCACTTTGTTTCTGTGATCTAGAACCAAGCCCACAATATCGCTGAGGTATGCCTTTGCTATACTAATTGACCCGAGGAAACATATAAATTAGGAAGACTTATTCTAATGATAAAATGATGAGTTGGTTTACCAAAGGATTCAGTGCTAGGCTCTTTTAGGTATAGACTTTCCTTAGCACATTATTTGTTGTTAGATTATAAGAACTTGAGAAAAAGACCAAAGAGGTCACCAAAACTGTAGGACCAAATGTCCATGGGAGTTCCATCTAAAATAAAAAGAAAACATCTTGTAGAGTTAAGTGAAGAAGGTCAAGTTTGGTTTTCCATTCAGTTTACTTGCAATATATTCAGGAACTTGTATTATTAAATGAAACTCATGCTTTAGGTACTTGATTTTCTTACATCGTATTTTTTCTTTGTTTTTCCAATGCTTCCTAGATAACAAAATGACCTTTAGAAGCTTCCTCCTAAACCTCACTTATCATTTCGGGTCTTATATTTAGGTCTTTGATCCATTTTGAATTAATATTTTTTACATAGGAACAAACTGTAATCCAGTTTCATTAGCTTGTTTGTGGCTTTCCAGTTTCCCCAGCACCATTTATTGAAGAGACCATATTTACTTCATTTGGTGTTTCTAACTCCTTTGTGGAAAATTATCCGCCCATATACATGTGGCTTTATAGCTGGGCTCTCGAACCTGTTCCTTTGAATTATTGATGTATGAGGATTTCCTATAGCCATTTTATCTTTTGTTTTCTGGTAGCTCTGTGCCTCTGTTGGTTCTTTTCCTTTGTGTTTCTACCTGTTGTTGTTGTTGTTATTATTATTATTATTTTGGTGTTATTCTATATTGCTCTCTCTCTTTTTTTTTTAACCTTTGTGTCCTGGTTTGGGGATTTTTCTGTGTGGTTACTATTAGGTTTATAAAAAATAAAGTTGCATATATAGTAGGTTTTTTTTTCTTTTGAGTGCATCTAATGTTCACACTCCTTTGACAGTTCAGACCTTTATCTCCTCCCCTTTTATGTTTTGTTGTTACAAATTATCCTTGTTTATGCTGTACATTTTTTGGTGGTTTTACTTGTAGTTTTGTGACCTTATCTTTCTTTGTTTCAGGTAGAATAACTCCCTTGAGTATTTCCTGCAATGGAGATTTTCCAGTGATAAAAATCCCTCAGCTTCTGTATCTCTGGAAACATGTCTATTACTCCTTCATATTTAAATGATAATTTTGCTGGATATATTAGCGATGGCTGGTAATTTCTCTCTCTTTCAAAATATTCCTCTTTATTTAAATATTTGGTTCCACTCTCTTCTGGCTTGTAGAATTTCTGCTGAGAAATCAGATGAAATTCTGATGTGTTTTCCTTTGTAGGTCACTTCCTTCTTTTAAGAAATTTTTCTTTGTCATTAATTTTTGACAGTTTTAATACCAAGTGCTGTGGAGAGGGCCTCCGTGGATCAGGGTAACTAGATGTTATGTTTGCTGCTTGGATTTGAGGATCTAGTTCTTGCTATAGATTTGGGAAGTTCTCACCCACTATTTGTTTGAATAGACTCTCAGCGATGGCTGGTAATTTCTCTCTCTTTCAAAATATTCCTCTTTATTTAAATATTTGGTTCCACTCTCTTCTGGCTTGTAGAATTTCTGCTGAGAAATCAGATGAAATTCTGATGTGTTTTCCTTTGTAGGTCACTTCCTTCTTTTAAGAAATTTTTCTTTGTCATTAATTTTTGACAGTTTTAATACCAAGTGCTGTGGAGAGGGCCTCCGTGGATCAGGGTAACTAGATGTTATGTTTGCTGCTTGGATTTGAGGATCTAGTTCTTGCTATAGATTTGGGAAGTTCTCACCCACTATTTGTTTGAATAGACTCTCTGTTCCCTGCTCCCTCTTCTCCTCTCCTGGAATGCTTATTATTCTAATATTTACTTTTTCTGATGGAGCCACATAGTTCTCGAAGGGCTCTTTCATTTTTCTTTATGCTCAGGTTTCTCTCTTCTTCCCTCTGCATTCTTTTTTATTTTATTTTATTTTATTGTTTAAAGTATTACAAATCGTAGTACATATGTCTCTTTTCTCCCCCCACCTTTGATATCACTAGTTCTTTCCCCATTTGATTGGCTCTGTTTTCTATGCTCCGTAGTTTACTCTTAATCTCCTGAATTGCATACTTCATTTCCAGAATTTTCGATTGGTTCTTTTTTAAAGTTTTAATCTCTTTAATGAATTACTCATTTTTGTTCATTGATTTGTTTTCTGAGTGCATTGAATTGCCTGTCTGTATTTTCTGCATCTCGTTAGGAATTTTTAGAACTACAATCTTGAAATCTCTGTCATTTATATCATATATTTCCATGTGTTCCAGCTTGTTTTCTGGGGATTTTTTCATTTTCTTTCTGATTATTCTCGTTACCGTGGTTACTTATGGTATTTGCTGTTTTCCTTTGTCTTGGTATATATATCTGTCTTATCAGTGACTGATAGCAGCTTCCTCTGGGTCTTTGTATGGTTTTCCATTAGATGGCACTGAATCACAAGAGTTTTTACCTCTGAGTTCTCCCAATCTTGACCTCCATGGCTTCTGTAAGACAGTACTGCTCTGCCCTCCTGGAGGTGGAATTTGTTTGCCCTCATCACAATGGCGACCCCTGACCTCCATGGAGTCCTGCCCCAAGCACCCCACCTGGGGATCAGTCACAAAGGGAAACAGTGGTTCTACTGCAATAGATGTTGGTGTACAGATATATATGCTCCTCAACATGACTCAATGGAAGTCGAGTTTTGGGATTCCAAGCAGCAGCAGGGCTCTGTGGTTCTGTTTCTTTGTCTGGAACACCACCACCTCGCCAAACAGTGGAAAACTGCACAGAAGAACCTTGTGCCCTGTCAGGTGTCTGATGGCTCATTCATGGTTAACTCCACTAGCAGCTCGCCTTGCTAGACTGGCCCTAGCAGCTCTCTGTTCCTCCCAGCCAAGGGAAGCGCCTGATATGGCTGGCTTCCTCCCCTCTCCAGCCTGAGCTGTGAGCTCTTGGCTGGAGGGCTATGTCTGTGGTTCATCTATGATTTTCCCTCCCTTCTCATCTCCCCAGTTATTTCAACTTCCCCACCTTTA
>NW_006284344.1:630807-634984 GCF_000327345.1 Myotis davidii
TTAACTTGTTATAATGTCAGAGGGAGAGGCCTATAGGATCTTTCACACCACCATTCCTTTGATGTCCCTCCCAGGATACTTTTAAGTGGTAAACGTTCCAGCAAGGTAGAAGCTAAGGACCAACAGACACACAGAAGGCCTCTTGCCCCTTTGCTGCTTGGAATGCCTCACCTTACTGAATAGGCTGTTGACTTGGTGGTAACATTCAAACTCTTTCCTTCCCAATCTGACAGCTGTCTGGTATGTGAATGTGTGCTGGGTGACGGAGTGGTTTTTTTTAAAAACCACACAAAAAAGTTTGTGCTTCAAGAACAAATCAAGAATGTGAAAAGACAACCCAAAGAATTTGTAATATTTTCAAATCATATATCTAATAAGGGATTGTATGCAGAATACATAAAGGAATCTCACTATTCAATAATAGAAAGATGAATAATCCAATTACAATTTGGCAAACAATTTGAATAGATATTTCTCCAAAGAAGATATACAAACGTGTTATGAAAAGATGCTCAACATCTTTAGCTATTAAGAAATGAAATTTAAGACCAAAATAAGAAACTAATTTAAGTCCATTAGGTTGGTTATAATAAAAGATACATGTAATAATGTGTTGGCAAGCATGTGGAAAAATTGAAACCCTCAATCCTTTCTTGGTAAGTTTGCCAGCCACTGTGGAAAACAATTTGGCAGTTCTTCAAAAAAGTTAAATGTAGAATTACCATATGACCCAGCAATTTCACTCCAAGTATGAAATATGAAAATCTATGTCCACAAAGCTGAAAACAATCCAAATATCCACCTACTGATGAATAGGGTTTAAAATGTCTTATATGTATACAGAATATCATTTGGGCATAGAAAGTCATGCATGCTACAACATGGATGAACCTTGAAAACATTTTGTCAAGTGAAAGACACCTAACCAAAAGCCACAGGTTGTATGATTCCATTTATATGAAATGTCCAGAATATGCAAATCTATAGAGACAGAAAGTAAACTAGTATTTTCCAGGACCTGGGAGTAAGTAGGAGGTGGACAGTGACTGCTAATGGGTATGAGGTTTCTTTTGGAGGTGAGAAAATGTCCTGGAATTAGATAGCGGCAATGCTTGCACAAACTTGTTAATATAGTAAAAAAAACACGAAAAAAACCCACTCAAGTGTATACTTTAAAGTGGTGACTTTTTGATATTGAATTATAGCTCAATAAAGTAGTTCTAAAATTATATATATATTTATGCCTGATGCATGAAAATTCATGCATTGGAAGGGGGTTCCCTCAGCCTGGCCTGCCCCCTCTCACAGTCCGGGAGCTTTCAGGGTTGGGAGGTAACCTGGCGATCAAAGGAAGGTGATGCCCCCATCACACCTCTGCTGCTGCCATTGCCGGGAGCACAAGCCTTGGCTGGCCCTGGTTACCTGAGCCTCAGGCTGGCCCTGGGTGGCTGGGCAGCCACCATCCAAGGCTTTCCTGTGCCTTGGGGCACTCTGCTTGCCTGAGCCTCAGACAGTGTTGGGTGCAGGAGGACTCAAGGCTCCCAGCGGGGTTGAGGGGACTGGATGCCACCATCTTGTGGCTGTGGGCACCACCATCTTGTGAGGGTGTGATGGTCAATTAGCATATTTCCTCTTTATTATATAGGATGTCTTGTCTGTGAGATCTTAGGCACATCACTCAAGTTTTCTTCATCCAACTTTCTTCCATTTTGTCAATTTTATGCCCTTTCTATTACGCATGAGTAGGAAGAGAATCAAATTTGATAAAGATGTAAAGCATAAAATGCTTAATAAATTCAAAGGTGTATTTCTTTTATGCTTTTCATTTCTCTCCTGCACTTATGTCTGAGTGCTTCTGCCACTTAACATAACTGAATATAGGATGTCTGTGTGTAGTTATCACTGGGGTCATAAGGTTAGAAAAGCCAACTATTTCATTCTCTTGTTATCCTTCTTTTATTTCAGTGCACCTGCCTGCAACATACACATACAAATTTTTCTCTATGTTGTAAGGCAAGTCCTGTTTTCTTCATTCTCAAAGGGAAGGTGGCAAGGTATTGCATTAAAATGCATGGCAAACCTCCTGTCTGAGAAGCAGCAGCCACATGTGCAGCTCACTCCCATCTGAGGAGCAGCAGCCATGCAAGCAGCCCATCCTCCATCTGAGGAGCAGCAGCCATGCGAGCAGCCTGCCCCCATACAAGGAACAGCAGCCCTGCAAGCAACCTGCCCCTGTCCAAGGTGCAGCAGCCTCATAAGCAGTCCGCCCCATCTGAGGAGCAGCAGCCATGCACAGCCAGCCCTGACCCAAAGAGTAGCAACAATGTGAGCAGTCCGCCCCTGGCTGAGGAGCAGCAGACACAAGAGCAGCCCACCCCTGTATGAGGAGCAGCAGCGGCACAAAGCCTGCCCCCATCTGAGGAGCAGCAGCCTCGTGATCAGCCCACCCCTGTCTAAGCAGTAGCAGCTGTGTTAGCAGCCTTCCCCCACTAGCCAGAGGAGCCACCGCTGCTGCAAACAGCATCCACCAGAGGAGCTGCTGCCAACTGAGGAGCAGCCACTGTTGTGAACACCCGAGGATCAACCACAGCCAAAGGGTAGCAGCCACTGAACGACTCAACGTCTAGATATGTCAGTGAGATCAAACATGGGTAGACAAAGAAACCCCCAAAGGAAAGAGAAGGAGGACTCTCCAGAAAAGCAGCTAAGTAATACAGAGGCATGCAGCATGACAGAAAAAGAATTCAGAATAGGGGTCCTAGAGTGCATACACTGGATGGAGGAAAAAATCGACAACCTCTGCAAGAAGCAAGAAGAAACAGATGAAAAAGTCAATAACATATGGAAGAAGCTAGAAGAAACACATGAAAAAATCAACAACTTAAGTAAGACCCAAGAAGAAATGAAGAGTGATATAGCTGCAATAAAAAACACCATTGAAAGTATCAACAGTAGACTAGGAGAAGCGGAGGACCGAATTAGTGAATTAGAAGACAAGGAAGCAAAACACACATGAACTGAATTGCAATTGGAGAAAAAACTTAAAAGACAGGAGGAGAGCCTAAGGGAGCTATGGGACAACATGAAACAAAGCAACATAAGAATAATAGGGGTGCCAGAACAACAGGAAGAGGAACAAGAGTGAGAAAACCTATTTGAAGAAATAATGTCAGAAAATTTCCCTGATGTGGGAACAAAACACTCACAAAAGCACAGAGAGTCCCAAGCAAGATGAACCTGAAAAGACCCACACCAAGACACATCATAATTATGATGGCAAATATTCATGAAAAAGGGAGAATATTAAAGGCTGCAAGAGAGAGACAAAAGTTACATATAAGGTATCGCCCATTAGATTATCAAATGATTTCTCAACATGCAGCAGCCTCATAAGCAGTCCGCCCCATCTGAGGAGCAGCAGCCATGCACAGCCAGCCCTGACCCAAAGAGTAGCAACAATGTGAGCAGTCCGCCCCTGGCTGAGGAGCAGCAGACACAAGAGCAGCCCACCCCTGTATGAGGAGCAGCAGCGGCACAAAGCCTGCCCCCATCTGAGGAGCAGCAGCCTCGTGATCAGCCCACCCCTGTCTAAGCAGTAGCAGCTGTGTTAGCAGCCTTCCCCCACTAGCCAGAGGAGCCACCGCTGCTGCAAACAGCATCCACCAGAGGAGCTGCTGCCAACTGAAGAGCAGGTAAGAAGGAACTCAGGCACAGAAAAATAAAAGTGGCTGCAAACAAGTACCTATCAATATTAACTTTAAATATAAATGTATTAAATGCTCCAATCAAAAGGCATTGAGTGGCTGAATGAATAAAAAAACATGACCCATGTATATGCTGTTTACAAGAGACACACCTCAGAACAAGGGACTCACACAGACTGAAAATGAAGGCATGAAAATTATCTTTCAGGCAAATGGAAATGAAAAAAAAAAGGTGGGGTAGCAATACTTATATCTGACAAAATAGACCTCAAAGTGAAGGCCATAACAAGAGATAAGGAAGGCCACTTCATAGTACTAAAGGGATTGATACAACAAGAGGATATAACGATGATAGACATATATGCACCCAATGCAGGAGCATCCAAATACATTAAAAAAAAAAACTCCTGGAAGATATCAAGGGAGAAATCAACAACAATACAATCATAGTAGGGGACATTAATACCCCACTC
>NW_006284344.1:635352-637546 GCF_000327345.1 Myotis davidii
CATCCCGGAAACTAATGACAATGAAAACACAACAATCCAAAACCTATGGGACACAATGAAAGCAGTCCTGAGAGAGAAGTTTATAGCTCTACAGGCCTACCTCAAAAACACAAGAAAAACGGTAGCAAATCATCTAACTCTACAACTTAAGAATTAGAAAGAGAGCAACAAGAAAAGCCCAGAGCAAAAGGAAGGAGATAATAAAAATCAGAGCAGAAATAAATGACATAGAGACCAAAAAAAAAAAAAAAACAATAAAAAAGATAAAAGAAACCAAGAGCTGGTTATTTGAAAGGATAAAAAAAGATTGATGCACCTCGAGCCAAGCTCACCAAGAAGCAAAGAGAGAGGACCCAAAAAAACCAAATCAGAAATGAAAGAGGAGAAATAACGACAGACCCTACAGAAATACAAATGATTGTTAAAAAAAATACTATGAACAACTCTATTACAACAAAGTAGGCAACATGGAGGAAATGGACACCTTCCTAGAAAAATACAACCTTCCAAAACTTAATTAGGAAGAATCTAAAAATCTTACTAGGCCAATAACTGTGGAAGAAATTGAAGCAGTTATCAAAAAGCTTCCAGCAAACAAAAGCCCGGGGCCAGACAGCTTCACAAGGGAGTTTTACCAAGCATTCAAGGAAGAACTAAAACCTATCCTCCTCAGACTATTCCAAACAATTCAAGAGGAAGGAACACTTCCAAGCTCATTCTATGAAGCCTGCATCACCCTAATACCAAAGCCAGATAAGTACAACACAATGAAATAGAATTACAGGCCAATATCCCTCATGAACATAGATGCCAAAATACTCAACAAAATTCTAGCAAATCGGATCCAGCAGTACATTAGAAAGATCACACACCAAATAGTATTTATCCCGGGGATGCAAGGATGGTACAATATTTGCAAATCAATAAATGTGATACATCACATAAACAAATTGAAAGAAAAAAAACCACATGGTCATATCAATTGATGCAGAAAAAGAATTTGACAAAAATCAACACCCTTTCTTGATAAAAACTCTCAGCAAGATTGGAATAGAAGGATCATACCTCAACATAATAATAGCCATGTATGACAAACCCACAACCAACATCATACTCAATGGGCAAAAACTAAAACCATTTTCCCTAAGAACAGGAACAAGACAGGGATGCCCACTTTCTTTTTTATTTTCTACAAATGTATTTATTGATTCAGAGAGGAAGAGGGAGGGACAGAGAAGCATCAGTTATGAGAATCATTGCTTGGCTGCCTCCTGCACGCCCCTACCTGAGATGGAGACTGCAACCCAGGCCTCTGTCCTGACCTGGCATTGCACTGTAACTTCCTGATTCATAGGTCAATGCTCAACCACTGAGCCTCGCTCATCAGAGTCACCCCAATTTTTAAAAGTGTTCCTTCTAAAGCGAAGGCTGCACAGGTGCCATTTTAATGAGCACAGGCTGTGACTTAGTGGAGTTTTAGGTGGTTAGTGTCCTTTGTAGCCTTGTCAGGACGCAGCCTTTGCCATGTTTTCGTGTGTTGAGAGCATGCGTGTTTGTGTGTGGTCAGCACTGAGCTGGAGTTGGGGCCACGACGATGCGTTTGCTCCCCTGCTGAGCTCCCTGCTGCTTGGGGTCTTCAGTCTGTTCTGGCTTAAGGGTCTGTGCCGCTGTCCCTGGGGGGTGATGAGAAGGTCCCGTGTGATGTGCCACCATGAAAGCCAGCGAGGAATGCCCACTTTCACCACTCCTGTTCGACATAATACTGGAAGTACTAGCCATTGCAATTAGACAAGAAGAAGAAATAAAAGGCATCCAAATTGGAAAAGAAGGAGTAAAACTGTCCTATTAACAGATGACATGATACTGTACATAGAAAACCCTAAAGACTCCATCAAAAATTATTAGACTTAATAAATGAATTTGGCAATGTAGCAAGGATACAAAATTAGCACCAAGAAATCTATGGCATTTCATTACACCAATAGTGAACTTACAGAAAGAGAGACTAAAAAAGCAATCCCAGTTATCATTGCACCAAAGAAATTAAGATACCTACGAATAAAATTAACTAAGGAGGTAAATACTTACAGTGAGAAAACTACAGAACATTGAAAAAAGAGAGAGGAAGACATAAATAAATGGAAGAATATACTGTGTTCATGGCTTGGAAGAATCAATATCAGTAAAATGTCCC
>NW_006284344.1:638686-642945 GCF_000327345.1 Myotis davidii
AGAGAGAAGCATTGAACAGACTGTCAAACCTCAGAGGGAAGGTAGGGGAGGGTGGGGGTAAGGGGGAGAGATCAACCAAAGGATTGTATGCATGCATATAAGCCTAACCAATGGATACAGACAACAGGGGGTGAGGGCATGAGTGGGGGGCGTGGGGGCAATGGGGGGATAAGGACACATATATAATACCTTAATCAATACAGAAATTAAAAGAATATATGCATGGCAAGCTTTTAAGAAACTTCATTTTATGATAGAGAAAATAAATACAGCCTACAGTTGAAAGCTGTGTATACAGCCAACAAGGGGTGGAGATGCAAAGGAGCTATGTGACCAATTTCCCTGTTCTAAGAACAGCACTTTTTTATACTGTTCAAGTTGTTTTACATGAAATAATGGGCAATAAACTCTCAAATTTTCATGTGCTCTTATTTCTGCCTTCTTGATTGGAGCCAGGAAGACTGGGGTTTGGGTAGAACCTGGGACTCCTAACAGAAGCATAGTCAAATGTTAGGTGAATGATGTGTCTATAAATAAATATAGACGAGCGATTTTCAACTCTTTTTATCTCATGGGACACATAAACTAATTACTAAAATTCTGCGGCATACCATAAAATATATATTTTGCCCTAGCAGGTTTGTCTCAGTGGATTGGCCTGTGGACTGAAGGGTCCCAGGTTCAATTCCAGTGAAGTGTACATGCCCGGGTTGTGGGCTCAATCCCTAGTAGGGGGTGTGCAGGAGGCAGCTGGTCAATGATTTTCTCTCATTATCAATGTTTTTATCTCTCTTCCTCTCTGAAACCAATAAAAATTATAATTTTTGCCAATCTGGCAAAAAATAGTATGACTTTGATTAATTCACACTGGATAGCTATTGTTATGTTGGGTGTTGTTATTTTGTTATATAACCATCTAAGGGAAAAGAGGTCAGTGCCCCTGACTACATAGTCAAATATTGCATGTTTTAAAAATTCTTGCAGCACACTATTTGAAAATCGCTGGTATAGACACATGCAATCTTGTGAACATGTCTTCCTTTATTTTATTTGATTGTGCCATTTGTGTATAACCCTACAGCCTATAAATCAGTTTAACATTAATTAAAATGTATGAAGCCTCATTAAATGGTATTAAAATGCCAGACTTTAGTTTCCACCCCTTTAGAAAAGGTCTATAAAATGATAAATCTTGCCCTGATCATTTTTTCTTACCCTGTCCTTGTTGCATTCATACACAAATACACACACAGAGCACACAAACCCTTTTTCTATTGGACTTTATTTGAGTCTCTGTAATAGCTCCCTGTTGTCATTGGGATCAACTGTGAATGCTTCAGCTTGGGTTTTGTGGCCTGCCATAAACTGGTCCTGACTTATCTAAGCACACCTGTTATCTCTTTGCTCCCTAACAAAAATCCTCCACTCCAGGTCTGCATCCTCACTCCTTCCTGCTCACTCCATGTTTATTCTCTCTTCCTCACTCCTTGTGGCCTATCTATAGCTTTCCTACCTACTTTCAGGAAATCTTTTGTCCTTTGCCTCCATGAAGTGCTTGGGAACTATTTCATCCCATAGTAATCTTTATTTTTGCTGAGGTCTTATGGAACCTGAAGTTTCTGCAGAGCATGCTCAACCATGGTGTTGCAGCCCCACTTATGAAATGTGTTTTAATTTGTTAATAATAATAATGCACTTATTTTGGGAGAGATTATGTATATATATATATATCTAAGTGGATTAGTCCTATAATAGACATCCCTTTCAACTTGTATTCAGATATAATTTTTTGGATGGGAGAGAAGGGCTGGAGTTATCAGAATGCTGGATACTATTGTATTAGTATGATTATCTTAAGCATGTGAAGATTCATTTATACATTCATTCAATAAATATTTATTAAGTCACTATCCTGTTCTAAGTATAGGGAATATTATTATATATGTTGTAAAAGTGAAAAAAAAAATTGAGAACTGCTTACTTATACCACAGAATTTGACACTTAATTGTATAGTGTCTGATATTAGTCCCCAATTGTTTCTTGGGATTAAGTTTTGTTTCCCCCGGGCCAAATTAAAGCTTTTTGGAGTCAGTGAAGTCTATTTTAATTCTCTGCAGTAACTAGAACAGTAATAGGCATTCTGTATATAGTTGCTTAATAAGTACAAGTGGTTGGTTAAAACATTTTTTCTTTATCTTTATTGTTGACACTATTATAGATGTCCGCATTTGCCCTCCTCCACCCAGCCCCAGATCCCCCTCCCTTGGCCCTCAACTCACTATTCCCTGTGTCTATGGGTTATGCAGATATGTTCTCTAGCTAACCCCTTTATCTTCTTCCATTCAGTTCCCCTTTCTCCCCTCTCCTCTGACAGCTGTCAGGCTGTTCCATGTATCTATGCATCTTTTTCTATTTTGTTCATCAGTTTAGATTCCACATAAAAATGAGATCATATAGCATTTGTCTTTCCCTGTCTGGATTATTTCACTTAGCATAATAATCTCCAGGTCCATCCATGCTATAACAAAAAGTAAGATTTCCTTCTTTTTACAGCCATGTAGTATTCTATTGTGTAAATGCACCACAACTTTTTTATCTGCTCATGTACTGATGGGCACTTGGGCTGTTTTCCGATCTTGGCTATTGTAAATAATGCTTCTATGAACATTGGGGTGCATATATTCCTTCAAATTAGTTATTTGGGATTCTTAGGATATTCCCAGAAGTGGGATCACTGGGTCAAAAGGCAGTTCCATTTTTAATTTTTTAAGGAAAATCCCGACTGTTTTCCCAGTGGCTGTACAGTGTACATTTCCACCAAGAGTGCACTAAGTTTCCGTTTTCTCCCCATCCTTGCCAGCACTTGTGCTTATTGATTTATTGATGATAGCCATTCTGGCAGGTGTGAGGTGATACAACCTGAGTATGCCCAGACTTCTCTCCCACACCTCCCACCCACCCCAGCCTATGCTGCTGACTCCTCAGCAGGCCTTACGATCCACAAAGTGGACAGTGTTGAGGAGCCGGATTTCAGAGGGTGGGATAATTTCTTTTCCCCAAGCTGATGCTGCTTGAATGGGATTGACCTGCCTAAAAAAGATGGCTGCTGCAATATTGGAGGATGACTTAGTACAGGGATCCTGGCAGCTGTTCCTCCACATCTCTCCCCAAAGCCACAAAACCCAGACTCTCCTAAGGCGACTCCAGTCCACATCAGCCTCTCTCTGTCAGAGCCCCAGCTGAGTGGCTGCCAACATAATTTTGTGTGTTGGCCTTTTAAGAGGGTGTCTTTCTCCAGCAGGCTGTGCCTCTCCTTGGCAGACAGAAACCACACTGCTTTTCACAGCTGGATGCATGGTGGGCACCTCTTTCCAGCTCTGACACTCTGGTCTGGGGAGCCTGGTCTGGGGTTTAGGCTTCATGCCTATTCTGAGGAACCTACTGCCTCTGAGATATCCCTCTGTAACCTTGGCAACTGCTGGGGGGGAGGGGGAGCAGCTCCTTTCACATCTCTGCCCTTCTTCAGTAAGTCCTTGGTTATAAGACTTCTCTTCAGATAGTCTTTAGTTGGTAATTCAGGGTGATTGTTCCCCAGTTTAGTTGTATTTCCAGTTTGGTTCTGGGAGGAGGGGAGAGCAAGATCCATCTTGAAAAGAAATCTGGTTAAAATATTATTTATTATTAATAGACTAAGCTATTGGGAAAATTGAAGTATACATGAAAAGCCAGAGAAGTTGACATTCATACTGTCCACTTAAAATTATAAGCTATTAAATTGTCATAACTGTAGCTTTTTTAAATTTACTTTTTAGTCTCCACCTGAAATTACATCTATCTAATAATAGGGTAATATGCAAATTGGTTGGGACACCATCACAATAATGAACGATCAGCAGGCTGCATGCGCAGTGGGTGGGCAGCATCAGGAACAGGGGCAGGGACTTGCAGCATTGGGAATGGCTGCTGCTGCTTGCGCCAGGCCATCCCAGTGCTCTGACAAGCCACCAATGACCCCTGCCACTTGCCCCAGGCTGGCCCTGGGCAAGTGGTAGTGGGGACAGGGGTAGGGGATGTGGGGCTTGGCAGCGGGGATGGGGGTTGGGGAGGTGGGGCCTGATGGAGGGCAGCCTGTACTCCCCACATGGTGGTGGTGGCTGTGAGCACTCCCAATGGCCACTGCCACTTGCCCAGGGCTGGCCTGGGGCTCCACCCAGCCTGCCCCTTCTCACAGTCCGGAAGCCCTCAGGGACCCCCTCCT
>NW_006284344.1:643159-643843 GCF_000327345.1 Myotis davidii
AGGGGCAGGCCAGGCTGAAGGACTCCCCACCAGTGCACAAATTTCGTGCACTGGGCTTCTAGTTAATTAATAAAAGGATTTGTTAGCATGAATTTTCTATGGTGTTTAATTCCTTTTTTATGTACCTAAAATTTGATAGTTTAAGAACAAAACTATGTATATAGCACTAATATATATATATATAATGTCTGTAAGTAGAAGGGGATTTTAAAATAAAGTGCATAATTTTCTAGCAAGTTGAATTAGAGTTCAAAATTGAATCAGAGTATTTTAGAGGTAGAAGGAACTTTAGCAAATATCTATTTAGTTATTATTATTTTTTTAAAAAATATGCTTTTATTGATTTCAGAGAGGAAGGGAGAGGGCGAGAGAGAGAGAAACTTCAGTGATGAGAATCATTGATTGGCTACCTTCTGTATGCCCCCTACTGGGGATTGAGCCCATAACTCAGGCATGTGCCCTCGACCAGAATTGAACCTGAGACCCTTCAGTCTGCAGGCCAATGATATATCCACTGAGCCAAACTGGTTATGGCCCCTATGCCTCTTAAAGCCCATATCTCTGATGGCCACAGATGCACTTCCTAGGATTGCTGTCCAGGAGTGTGCTCCCTTGTTTGCCTGGCTTCCTTCACGAAGCTTAACACCTGGAGATGTGTCCACATGGCTGGTGAACAGGCGACAG
>NW_006284344.1:646572-647117 GCF_000327345.1 Myotis davidii
CTTGCGCCAGGCCATCCCAGTGCTCTGACAAGCCACCAATGACCCCTGCCACTTGCCCCAGGCTGGCCCTGGGCAAGTGGTAGTGGGGACAGGGGTAGGGGATGTGGGGCTTGGCAGCGGGGATGGGGGTTGGGGAGGTGGGGCCTGATGGAGGGCAGCCTGTACTCCCCACATGGCGGTGGTAGCTGTGAGTGCTCCCAATGGCTGCTGCCACTTGCCCAGGGCTGGCCTGGGGCTCTGGCAAGGCACTGATAGCCACTGCCACTTGCCCAGGCCTGGTCCGGGACTCTGGCAAACCACCAATGAGTGCTGCCATTTCAAGAGCCTGAGGCTCAGGAAATGAGGGCCAGGTGAAGCTCAAGCAAGCCACAGTGGCTGCGATGGCCGAGGCTCAGGTAGCCTTGTGGCTGGCAGTGGCAGCAGCAGAAGCATGATGGGGGCGTTACCTCCCACAGAGGGAGGCCAGACTGCAGCTTAGGCCCACTCCCCACAGTAGGACATACCCTGAGGGCTCCTGGACTGTAAGAAGGGGCAGGCCAGGCTGG
>NW_006284344.1:647268-649495 GCF_000327345.1 Myotis davidii
TATATATATAATGTCTGTAAGTAGAAGGGGATTTTAAAATAAAGTGCATAATTTTCTAGCAAGTTGAATTAGAGTTCAAAATTGAATCAGAGTATTTTAGAGGTAGAAGGAACTTTAGCAAATATCTATTTAGTTATTATTATTTTTTTAAAAAATATGCTTTTATTGATTTCAGAGAGGAAGGGAGAGGGCGAGAGAGAGAGAAACTTCAGTGATGAGAATCATTGATTGGCTACCTTCTGTATGCCCCCTACTGGGGATTGAGCCCATAACTCAGGCATGTGCCCTCGACCAGAATTGAACCTGAGACCCTTCAGTCTGCAGGCCAATACTCTACCCACTGAGCCAAACTGGCTAGGGCAGCAAATATCTATTTTAAATCATTTTACAGATGAGGAAATTGCTATCTAGTCAGAGTAAGGACTTGTACAAAATCACACAGATGGGACAAAATGAATGTTCTCAGTTATCTAGATGCACATGGATGCCTTTTGTATCCTGGATTTTATTTGTTAAGAGTAGCAGAAGCATAAAAAGATAAAATGAATGTCTGTTACCTGGGAAATAACCTGTGAAATGACAAAGCTGATACACTCATCGACATGGTAAATTATAAGTGGCTTAAAGAAATTGTTAACCATTTTTCTGGCCAAATGACACAAAATGAGAAAAGATAATAATCTTGAATTGATTGATGTGGAGATGGCCTCCTGAAGAGGACAAAGGGCTAACAAGTTTTATGCTTCTCACTTAATCACACTTAATCATAGATTATTTCCTAAACTTCTGGTATGATTTCAGAATATGTGAACAAGGAAGTGTTTTAAAAATAATAAAGTATGACTTTCTCATTGTTTTCAGGATAAGTCTGTTTCAATTCATTTATTTTTTACACCATCCCTCCCAAACATCAATAGAAAAGTATTCTTGTCTTCATTATCTAGATGATAAACATTTTCTTTTTTGATTATAGCCTATACTAGAGGCCTGGTGCATGAATTCGGCATGGGTGGGGCCCCTCTGTGTGGCCTGCAGGGATCGGGCCAAAACGCGCAGTTCAATGCTGCCTGCAGCTCCTACCTGCTGCTCCCGTTCATCCCCACCCCACTGTGCCTGCTGCGGGCTTGCACCCAATCAGTCCCTATTGGGAGAGGCTTGTGCTACCACAGAAGCGCTCACCAGCCATGAGCCCTGCTTCTGGCGTCCTCCCAAGGGGAGTGGCCTGTGGAATGGGGCTGAAACCAGCTCTCCATCATCCCCTGAGAGGTCCCAGATTGTGAGACGGCACAGGCCAGGCTGAGGGACCCCACCAGTGCACTATTGGGCTGGGGAGGGACTGTGCGAGGGCTCCAGGGTGTGTCTGGCCCATCTCACTCAGTCTCCATTGGCCGGACCCCAGCAGCAAGCTAACCTACCGGTAGGAGCATCTGCCCCCTGGTGGTCAGTGCACATCATAGTGAGTGGTTGAGCAGCCTTAGCATATCATTAGCATATTATGCTTTGATTGGTTGTTCGATTGTTCTGCTGTTCGGTCTACTTGCATATTACCCTTTCATTATATAGGATTCTAAACACACACTGTACTCCACGATCAATCTATTACTGTATTTACTAAAGAGTAGCTATTGGTATAAAAGGGAATAGGATTGTACCTTATTTTCATTCTTTTGATTAATTGAGATATGATTGCATACATGAGTCATTTCCTTTAAGAGAAAATGTGGAACCAACAGGATCTCCCTCCAAGGTGGTTGTACTCATCACTGAACCTTTTGGAACTGGACTGCACCTTGGAGGACATCCAGTAGAGTATTTCCCTGAGTGTCAAACTGTGCTCCTTGGCATCCTAAGGGTGTGCCAAAGTTCACGCAAGAAGTAATTTTGCTGGAAAACACAGGTTTATAATTAAAAATTGTAATTTTTTTATTGATTCATAAAGTATATAGTATAAGGATACGTATGGAATAGCATATCAGGTAAATGGCCTCCACGGCTTTGCTGGCACATACGCACTCTTTCGTTGAAATTTTCCATGACCGTTTTGCATAAATGTGGCTGAATTTCATTGATACAGCGCTGAATTTCCTCCTTGAAGGTGTGGGTGGTCGTGGGCTTGTTAGCATAAACCTTAGACTTCAAAAAACCCCAAAGAAAAAAGTCCAATGGCGTTAAATCGCCAAAACGGGAATTTGCAAGACAAGGAAATGACTCATGCAGTAATTGAATT
>NW_006284344.1:649969-676777 GCF_000327345.1 Myotis davidii
TATACAGTATAGGGTTATGTATGGAAGAGCATATCGGGTAAATGGCCTCCACACGGCGTTGCGCACATACGCACTCTTTCGTTGAAATTTTCCATGACCGAAATGCGGCTGCTCAGGCAATAATAGTTAATGGTGCTCGCTATTGCGACATGATAATCCAGTTGTTTTGTACTGTGGAGGCCATTTACCCAATATGCTATTCCATACATAACCCTATACTGTATACGTTATGAATCAATAAAAAATTTACAATTTTTAATTATAAACCTGTGTTTTCTATCAAAATTACTTCTTGCGTGAATTTTGGGACACTCTTTATTTCTGGCGTGTGACCAGTGAAAGTGGTTCCTTATCAATTAAGTTTTGTAAACACACAGCACCATCTGTTTTCTTCTTAGAGATTCTCAATCTATGTGAGTACACTTGGGGGTTCTGAGAAGCACTGCAGTGAAGAAACCTGCTTAACTCTATCCAGTATTACATTTTTTCCCCCATAATATTTACTAACATCACAACAAATAAGATTCTTGATGGATACAGCTAAAAAAAACCAAACTGATTTAGTCAATCTTCTTATTGATTAGAAAGCCTGAGGTCTGTGAGGGAAAGTGACTTACCTAAGGTTACTAACACTTTAGTAGCAGAGCTGGGCAATACATCTATCTTTTGTTGCTAGGTGAAATATACTTTAGCACCTTTCATCAAAGGGTATGACGCCAAGGGTAATGATAAGACAATGTGCTATCACTGTATTCCTGTTCTACCTTTTTGCTTCCCTTTTTATATGCCGCAGATTTATTTCTCATGGCATCTTTCTTAAAGCTCTTACAATGACACTCATCATATAATGCCTTTTGGTCCTTGAAACTTTCTCATCAATGTTATAGGTAATAAACTCTGATCTATACCTCTTGAGTATGTGATTTCTCTAGTTCTTCATGTGGCTAGATCTTTCTCACCCTTCAGGTTTTAGCTTAAATGCTACCTCTTCAATGAAGCCTCCCCTTACTACTCTAAGTTGTCCTTTTCCACAAGCATTATTCTCTATCACAGCATTATGTTTCTTTCTTTTATGGCACCACACAGTTGTATCTCAGCTGTTTTGCTCACCATGTGTCCTCAACACAGTGTCTGGTCCATAGTAAGTACTCAATATATATTTATTGAATGAGTGAATAAACCAAAGAGCTAAAACTATCACTGCTATCAGTTTCCATTTGATAAAAGTGCCTCTCCTCATCTTCTTTGACCTTCTGGATTCTTTATAACACTTTTTTAAGGATCCACTAGGTAATTTGTGGGCTTCTTAACACATCGAAATGACATGATTTGCCTGCACATTCTACCAATGGCCCATTCCTCTTCAAGTCAAATAAACCATTTATTACCTTCACTACAGTAAAGATGTGATTCAGTATTCTCTAAAGAGAGCATTTTAAGATTTCAGGAAGTTTAATGGGGGAGGTTTTGTGGAAAACTTTTTTATGAAGGTAGCAGACAAAAGACAGGTCTCCTGCACAGAAATGACATACTTTGATTGATGTGGTAGATTAGATTACTGTTCAAAAATATCTGCTTTCTCCTCCCAACTCCATGGAATGAATATACCTGCCCACACCTTGACTTTGAATTTAATTATATGACTTGCTTTGGTCAGTGGGATGTTAACAGATGTGAGGTAATCAGAGACATGAAATATATGTGTCTCTCGTGCTTCTGTGATCACCGTAAAAAGAGCTGCACCTTCATCATGGGTCCCAGAATAAATATACATAAGCAGACCCAAGTATGTCTTTTACAAGGAGACAAATCCAGCTGGATCTGGAGCTTAAAGCAGAGCTGCTCGGCTGAACCCAGTCTAGATGAGCCAACCACTGTCAATCTACAGACTTGTGAATGAGAATAAGTGGTTGTGTAACCAGACAATCAATTCGTCCAGGTTGCCTGTCACTATTGAGCCAATTAAGCAGAGACAGGGTTGAATCATTATCAGCATTTACAATATTATAGGAGAGCAGCAGGTCATCCACAAAAGTCTGTTCAGCAACCTCCCATAAACCAGCTGCTTATATAGGATATGGGGAAGTGGGTATTATAGGCATGGGGAAGTAGGATATTTGGGCTGGGATGGGACTCCATTGTTTGGGCAATGAAGTTGTTAATCTTTCCATGCTAATAGGCAGTTCTTGAATGAGAATCGACCACATTCCAAGGTTGACTGCCAGGTCCAAGGTTTACTCCCAGGTCCCAGAGATGTAGAACTCCCAGCCAGGTTAGAATGTCCTTTCTTTAACCAACACAAGGTAATAATGGTTAACAGAGCATGATTGATATTTCCCATAACAATAGCTAGTCCCCAGTATTCTATTTCTCCCCTAACAATTGTTCTTTAGAGTCATTGAGTGCGAGGTCCTTTCTGTTTAATTTTTCCTTTGGCATTACTGTTAATTTTACCTGGCCATTTCAGGTATCTTTGAGTAATTTCTTATGATCTCTGTAGGATATCTTTAGGACAATGTTTGCTATGTCTTTCCAGTCTAGGGAGAGAAGACACACTTTTGATGAAAGTTTTGATAAGATAGCTTATCAATTTAGCTACTCCTCAGATTGAGAGGTAGGAGAGAGCTAAATTGATCTCAACAAAAAAGGGGTAAGTGCTGGGATCCAACCCCAGCAGGTCCAGAGGTCCCCAAAGGTGTGGATGGAGTCAGTGAAGAAGGAATGACACAGAGACAGTGTTCAGTTGATCAGAAGCCTAGCCAGGATCTCTAGCCAAGTTCTGGTCAGGTTCTCTAGCCAAGTTCTGGTCAGGATCTCCAGCGAAGTTCTGGTTAGGATCTCCAGCCAGGTTCTGTGTCCAGTTACATCTGTATTTATACCAGCTGATTTTAATCCTATCAATCTCGATTCCAAAGGTTAGTGCGTATCTTATCTCCATTCCAGGGAGTAAAGATTATATAGCTTAAGCATGATTGTTCCTAGTTAAAGAGATTAATTACCCGCCTGGCGCTTAGTGAAGGGGTTTTATTCCCTCCCTAACTTCAGGGGAAAATCCCTACCTGGGAAAAAAACCTTTCTTGGAGAAGTGACCTTGGTTAAAACACATAGCGCCAAGAAGGTGAGCAAACATATTAAGAACAGTATGCCATGTACGCCAGGTCCCTTGAAACATGCTGTGCAGATGTTTCTTCCCTGCAGCGACTGTGTCAAGCAGCAAGGATGGACCAGCTCCCGGCTGATAAGAAACTTAAATGAGGACATCGATAAGAAGAATAAAGAATAAGAAACTGGCACACTGGCAGCTGGTTATTGAAGAGGAACTTGGGGGAAAAGCCTATTGAAGATTTTGATTAGTTGTCTGCTTTTTTGATATAAACTTTTTCCTCCTCCTCACCACAAAATCTCCAGTAAAATCAACACTTTCTTTTACTACTTTATAGATTGCTTTTTTAAAAATGTGGGCTACTTCTGAATCCTGCTTTGGGATTGACTTAGGCAGTACCAGAGGCTAACCAAAGGCTTTAACAACTAGGTTAGAACTGCTAAACTATGGAAACATTGGTTATATCTATAAAGTGCAGGAAGGGGAACCACTCACAGGAAGGAAATGGTTGTTCTAAAACCTAGTAACAACTTTGTTATTTTTAGGTTATGAACTATTTCATCTTACATTATGATTATACTAGTGTCCCAGTGCATGGATTTGTGCACATTAAAAGGAAATTAATTAGAAGAAATATTTTAATACCTCTATTTGCACCTTGCTAATGAAAAGAAAATAGGATTCTACCCAATCTCTAGGTGTTTCCAGGTATTCCCTTTTTCTTTCACTGCCTGCCCTCCCCACCTTTTGCCCTTGCTTATACTCTCTCGTTTCTCTTTTCTGCCCAGATCTGAATTAGTAATTGAGAGATACCATTAAGGCTCTTCCTGCTGGTTCCTAAGTCTTAACTACTGGTCTGTTCTGGAACCTGAAACTCCAATATGAGAGATTCATTTATTTGGATTCAGGTATCATTTGTTTTAAAGTGCGGTTAATAGGAATATAGTGGACACTCAAGAAACATTTGCTGAGTGGATAAATACCTTAGTAAGAAATTGCTCATAAGAGAGTGCATCGGTGTGGGTATTTTGATAGGGTATAGGATACTATATAATTATTTTATTTTGTTATTTTTAGGTTATGAACTATTTCAAACAGAAAAGCATAAAGAGCAATATAATGAATAGTCATGACTCTAACCCAAAGTTAATAAATGCTAACATCTTTCCCTTTTGTAAGAAATAAAGTGTTATTGATAGAGTTGCATCCCCTTTGTACTCCACCCTCCCTGATTACATTGCTCTTTCACCTCTCCTTGAGGTCTCCTGTAGTTATTGTGTATGCTTTCCATGCCTATTTCTGTATTATTTTTGTATGTGTGTTTTCACAGACAATATACAGTATTATTATTTTTAAACTTTATGTAAACGACTGCTTGTATACATGTCATTCAGCAACTTGCATTTTTCATCTAACATTATGATTATACTAGTGTCCTGGTGCACGGATTTGTGCACATTGAACGGAAATTAATTAGAAGAAATATTTTAATATCACTATTTGCGTCTTGCTAATGAAAAGAAAATAGGATTCTACTGATTCTCCTATCTACCTACTCCAGGACTTCTGTGAGGATCAAATGAAATGAGGCACAGGAAAACACTTCACAAACATCTGGTTAAACTGTAAAATGTTTGCACCTGGCTATAAAGCAAGTCGGGTTCCTGGGCTGAAGAAACTCCAAGAGGCAAGTCACTAGGGAGGAGAAGCCAGGGATTGCTATGTGATGTCATTACCTGGTGCCCACAGCAACCATTTCCGAGCTGGGCTGGGCTGTGGGCCACATTTTGCACCCTTGGGTCTTGGCAGCATTGACTGCAATTTGATGGGATGTCGCTCTGAGGTGGTGGCAGGGCCTATGTCCCACTTGGGGGAGCTGAGTGTTGGTTTGTCAGCAGTGCCAGGTCCGTGGTGCCATTTATTTTTAAATGGCCAGTGTGTGTCATTGCAGCTCCTGCATTGAGCATCTACCCCGTGGTGGTCAGTTCACGTCATAGTGACTGGCCAGACAGACAGATACTTAGCCTTATATATATATATATACTAGAGGCCCAGTGCACAGATTTGTGCACTGGTGGGATCCCTAGGCCTGGCCTGCACCCTCTTGCAATCCAGGACCCTGTGAGGGATGTCATACTGCCAGTTTTAGCCTGATCCACACAGGCCAGGCCGAGGGACCCCACCAGTGCACGAATCCATGCACTGGGCCTCTAGTATGCATATAAGCTCTTTGGTTAATCTCTTCCCTACCTCCCCACCGCCCCCTTTCTCTGAGATTCATCAGTCTGTTCCATGTTCCCATGCCTGTACGTTGAGCATCTGCCCCCTGGTGGTCAGTGCATATCATAGCTACTGGTTGAACGGTTGAACGGTCACTTAGGCTTTTATATATATAGATAGATTAATTCATGTTGACACATGCATATCTAGATCATTCATTTTACCTGCTGCCTCATGTCACACTGTATGACTATAATACAATTTATTCAATTCTCTTTTGATGAATGCCTAGATAGTTTTGTATTACAATGCTGTGGCAAACATCATTCAACATGCTACTCCTTCATGTGTGCAAAACGTTTTCCTAAAATAAATGACTAGAAGTGGAACTACTGGGCATTAGGGAATACACATGTTTAGATTGACTAGATATGGCTAAATTATTCTTTTATGTGATGTCTCAAAGTACATGAAATTCCACCAGTGTGTGAAATTCTTTTTTATCTCTATTCTCTTCACAATGTTTGGTATTTTTAGACTCTACATTTTTTTTCAGTAGTGGAAATGGTACCTCACTGATTTAATTTATATTATTTTGATAACCATTGAGGTTAAATGTATTCTCACATATGTACTGGGCATTTGAATTTCCTCTTCTGTGAAATGCTTGTTCAAGTATTTTGCCCATTTTCATATTGTGTTGTTTTTCGTACAGATTTGCAGAAAATCATTATATATCCTGGATCTCTATCTTTTGACAGCCTTATGCTTTGTAAATCCAGGCTGTGGTTTGTTTTTTTAATCTGTTTATGGTACATTTTGTACATAGAAGTTTTACATTTTCATGTAGTGAAACCTATCCATCTTTTCATTTATAGCTTGTTCATATGTACTCTGTTTAAGGAGGCCAGAGCTTACCTGAGTACCTAAGGAAAAGAGGGCTAGAGAGGTAGGTGATAGAGGGTGGAAGCAAATATCCCCATTAATTCTTGTTTTTCTTCCTCCACAATTTCTCCCTTATCCCCATCCTGAAATTGGTGCCTTTAACAAACAAATTAGACTGTTATTTGTTCAATTTTACATCTAGATATATTTTTGGCTTTGTTCTGCCATGCTGCCTTCTTCAAAAACTTTTCCAAATACTTGGTGTCACCAGTAAACCCCAGTGGAGAAGATTGATCTGTGCCTTTAGGAATAAAATAAATAAATACATCTCAGATTTATATAATTGTGCCAAATGAATTAGCTCATATAATGAAAAGTAATAAGCAATAAGCAACATCTCATTTGGTGAATCTCTATTGTTTTCTTGTTTAGGATATCTTTGTAAACAACAGTTTTATAAGCCTGTATTATGGTACTGCAATAGAGATCTACTGCAATGCCACGTCCATAAACCCCCTCACAATCTAATCAAAATTGTAACCTGGTTGGACATCAGAGGAGAACTAAAAAAAAAACCCAGAAGGCAGTGATACATCAAGCTTTCTCAGACTCCCTCTAATCCTCCCTCTTTTCCCCCACCCTCCACTACACATTGAAGCTTAAATTATTTAGTTACTCAGATCAATCAATTTTTCTCTGTTCAGTGGTTGGACAATAAAAGTAAGATTTACTGTAGCAAGTGAAAAATAAAAAACGAATTAGCTGAAAACAAATAAAAAGCTGCTTACATGGCAATCTTCTGTGTTAATCAAAACCTTGAGGACAGGTTGGAGGATCAATATTTGACTACAAGATGAAAAGAAGTAAAGCTTCCATTGAGGGTGGGAGAGGAGGGGGAATTTTGGAGGAAAAAATACCTAAGGGCAGGGTTCATCAAAAGTGGCCAATGGCAAAATTTTATCCAGACCTCTGGTGGCCTCTAAGGGAGACCTCCTCTGTTTAAGGCAGTGGTTCTCAACCTTCTGGCCCTTTAAATACAGTTCCTCATGTTGTGACCCAACCATAAAATTAGTTCATTGCTACTTCATAACTGTAATGTTGCTACTGTTATGAATCATAATGTAAATACCGGATATTAAGGATGGTCTTAGGCGACCCCTGTGAAAGGGTCATTTGACCGCCAAAGGGGTCACGACCCACAGGTTGAGAATCGCTGGTTTAAGGAATGACAGTGTTTTTTCAGTACATATCAAAATTCAACTTGATTGTCTCATCTGGGGAAGGAAGCCATCTGTCAGTATTCTCCAAATAATCTACATAATTGACTTTCAAACAAACCTCAAAGAAATAGGCATTTATCACCCTAACTGTGGCAGGTGGAGTGTGTGTCTTTGCCATTTTATCTAGATAATGGTAAATGGCACCTGGGTTTCTTCTGTCTTTTCCCAGATTTCTTTCAATTTATACATACAGCTACATTTCCCTTTGAGACCACATTCAGAAAAATGCCGGCTAGGCTGACTGAGCCTAGAGCAGGAGGAAATTTGCTTGCCTTTGACAAGCCCTGGATTTAGCTACCAGCCACCTGCCACTCTTCATTGTGCTCCTAGGGACTCAATTCAGGGGTATTCAGTATGTAACCGGACAACCAAGGGGTCCAGGCTGCCTGTCACTACTTGAGCCAATTAAGCAGAGACAGAGTTGAATCATATATGAGTGTTTATCCCACTACTGCAGCATGGGAGAGCAGCAAGTCATCCACAAAAATCTGCTCTGTACCCCACCATAAGCCAGCTGCTTATATTGGGTAGAAGGACGAAGATTAAGTGGGGAAGTAGGCAAAAGGGATAAGAATGGGTATAGCAAACGGGCAATTTACAGGTAATTTGGGCTGGGGGTTTGCAAGGGCCTGCAGATATGCAAAGGATGGGGCTCTTCAAAGGATTGGCGGCTCTGGCTTCTGCAACAGGTTATAAATCTTTCCAGGATGATAGGCAGCTCCTGGATGGGGAGGATGGGCCACATTTCCAGGTGAGCTCCAAGGTCCCATGTGCAACCCCTAGCCAGGTTAGAATGTGCCTTCTTTAATCAGAACAAAACAATCACAGTTAGCAGAGCATGGTTGATATTTCTTATATAGTTAGTCTACAATATTTTATTTCTGTCTCTTACAAGTAGAGGAACATCACTAAAACCATCTGTACCAGAGATGAAGCCTTGAGAAGCCTGAATCTCCTGGCTTGAAGTTCCCTTCATGTATTGGTGCTGGGAGAGGGAGGGGTAGCCTCTGGACTAGCTTGCCCTTAGCTTCTAGCCCTAGAAAAATAGGTTAAATCCTTTCCAGTATATAAGCAGAATATGTGAAGGGATGGTGTCCTCGTTCCTTTAGGGTGGACTGAGGGGGTATTGAAATTATCATAAGGTGTTTTCTTCCACAACTGAATCCAGTAACTCCCATCTGTAGAAAATTGCTACCTCACAAAATTTATATTAAAACCCACATCAACTCTCAGATTCTCCCTCAGAATTCAAGATCCAGGACAACTCTGCCTTGAAGAATAGTCTTTTGTGATTTTCAAGGCAAAGAGAACTCTGCTTTATCTTTCCAGACTCTGTGAAATATGCATCTTAACCTGGCTAGCTTTAGAGGTCTCCATCTTTCCTGTTTGTACATTGAGACTAAAGACCTAACATTCCCCAATATTTAGCAGAGAGGAGCAAAAAGCAAATTGCTAAACTGGGGTGAAATTGAAAAGTTTTTCCCTAGAGGATTGTAACCACAGAAGAAATAGAAGTGTATTTGAGTTTTCAAAGAATGTTTGAAAATCTCATTTCCCCACAGATAGACAACTTTAAAAAGTAATCCATTAATGGGGTGGTAAAAATTGAGGTGGAAGACTCTTGTTAAAAATAGTCTATGAGGATAAAAATATAAATGGAAATAGCAGTCATATATCTGAGAATTGTTCTCCTTTCTTGTGATGAACCAGTTTTTAGTCTCTAGCTATTGTGTACCTATTTAGGCATATAGACATACTATATCTGCACTTTTATGCATACACAAAATATCATTATTTTATTTGCATTTTAATGTATTTTTTATTGTTGATAGTATTATAGATATCTCTCATTTCCCCCTCCCCCCACTGCCCCCTCTTCCAATCCCCTACTCACCCCCCAGGTCTTCACTACCCTATTGCCCATGTCCATGGGCTATGTATATAAGTATATAAGTTCTTTGGTTTATCTCTCACAGAATATCATTAATCATAACAATTTCCCAGTGTTGTAAGTAGGAAATATATAAGACTTGAGTCATAGATATAAGACATTCTTTGTTTCCCTATCCAGTTAACTCCAGTATTGAACTGTCTTCTTTTGGCATTCTGTATTCTGATTAGAGTAGAAAACAGCAGCATCTGGGCTGAATGGGGTTGGGAAAATTCAAATGGTGCAAGCAGTTATGATGGGCAGTGTTATTCAGTGACCTAGTGAGGAAATGAAGGTAGAACAAAACCTGTCATAGGGAGGCAAATGCACTTGTTTTATTTGGAGTGAATGTCTGTCCCCAGTGGTTGTCACCCAGTGTGATATAGTACAGCAGTGTCCTTGAAGCCCTCTCAGTTAGTTGCACAGTGAAGTTTTGATCATCATGTAAATTGTCTGTGTGTCACAATTGAGGGATGAAAGTAGAGCCAAGTACAACCTGCTTGAGGGAGACATAATATGCATAGTATGTCAGGACACATCAAGGAAAGATCGTGTGTGTCCTGGAATGCAAGATAATTTTTTCTTGTGGAGAAAACAGACTTAAATGATTTAGGGCTGAAGGGCAGTGAAATGAATACATAACTGTGGATGTTTTTATAAACACGGTGAGATACTGAAACACTGTGGTGGGAACTGTTATGTATTTGTTGCTCACATGCCTAATGTTGTTTTGAGTCTTTTAATCCCTTCAAGTATGCTGCCCCAAATGCTAGTGTGTCTGCCCAGATGCAAAAGAGTAAATGCTGTATGATTCCTTACATATGAAGGTCAAGAACAGGCAAAACGAATCCATAGTTGTAGAAGAATTGACAATAGTGATTGTCTTTGTATGTGTACATGGAAAGTGGCAAAGATAACTTTTTTGGCTGATAGGAATATTACTTTGAGTGGTGGTTACAGGGATGTATACATTTGTCAAAGCTTACCTGACAACTTGAAATCTGTGCACTTTATTGTTTGCTAATTCTCCCTCGATGAAAACAGAAAAACGCAGAAAAAGAAGTGTTTCCAAATCATAAGAACACTGAGAGGCACTGCTGTTCTGGCTAATTCAAAGTTCAACTACTTGGGTTTGGGGCTATTTGTCATGGGTTTGTCAGATATGCTATGAAAAACTTCCTTTACATATAAAATTCACTTTAGATAAATGAAACCAAAGGGCAGCTCTGACATATTTTTATTGTAATTTTATTTTTGTTTTAAATGATATATTTCCCAAAATGAGAGCTATGTAGTCTTAAATGTCACTCCATGTGGAATTCATTCCCTCCACAAACCTTTCATTCTGGTCCTTCTCCTGCTACATTGCCAAATTCATTTATTAAATTGAACAGGTTTTTGGTGGAGTCTTTAGGGTTTTCAATATCATGTCATCTATGAACAATGAGAGTTTTACTTCCTCCTTTATTATGGTGCTTCTCAACATGGATATGGTGCCCTTGTGACTTTTTGTTTCATTGATTGTCTCTTCTCCCAGAAGGTCTACCTGAGGACTGGACCCGTGTCTGATTTATTGCTGCATCTTCAGCACCTAGCACTGGGCCTGCCCCACAAAGCAAGGAAGCTAAGCTAAGGTTTGTTAAATTAATTAATTAATTAATTAATTAATCAGTTCAGAGGATGGTCTCTGCTTTCTAGGAGCTCAAAGGAAAAAATCTGGGTAGGTGACTACATCAGTGATGGCGAACCTATGACACGCATGTCAGAGGTGACACACAAACTCATTTTTTTGGTTGATTTTTCTTTGTTAAACGGCATTTAAATATATAAAATAAATATCAAAAATATAAATCTTTGTTTTACTATGGTTGAAAATATCAAAAAATTTCTATATGTGACACGGCACCAGAGTTAAGTTAGGGTTTTTCAAAATGCTGACACTCCGAGCTCAAAAGGTTTGCCATCACTGACTTACATGGTCTAGTTGATGTAGCTCTTAAGGGACTACATTGTATCCCATGTATTGCTCTGACTACCATATTGCTTACCCCTGAACCTGTCTTGGTTCTGCCATTAGTAAAATTAGATTAAACAACAAAGGTTGGGACACCACTTTTCCCAAAAGGCTCTAGGAGAAGTGCATCTATGCTAGTTTCCTGTAGACTCCTTTAGTCCCCTTCCATTATTATACCAGTACTAGAGGCCTGGTGCACAAAATTTGTGCACTTGGGGGGGCAGTCCCTCAGCCCCTCCTGCGCCCTCTCACCATCTGGGACCACCCAGGGGATTGCGAGAGGGCACAGGCCAGGCCAAGGGACTCCACTGGTGCATGATCAGGGCCAGGGAGGGATGCAGAGGATGACCTGACAGAGAGGGACTGCAGGAGGACTCCAGGGTGTGTCCAGCCCATCTATAGCGAGCAGTTGAGTGGCCTTAGCATATCATTAGCATATTATGCTTTGATTGGTTGAATGGCTGACTGGACAACCAGGCACTTAGCATATTAGGCTTTTATTATATAGGATGGTTTAGCATTAAAATTTAGTTAGCTTTTACAGGGAGATATGGTAGTGGGAACTATAGGAAATGAAATCAGTCTGGCCTTACACATTTTCATTCAGTGGTTTAGAGTGGTGTGGTGTGATATTAAGCTACTGGGCTAGACTCAGTAGGCCAAGGGAGGAATTGGGCTCCATAGGGTTGTGGTATATTAGGATTAGAGAACATGAAAGGCACACACTTCAATGATATTATAGCTAAGGATCCCTTTTTTGACATTCGCAAGAGGGTAATTTAGGACAAAGACATTACCTCAAAAGGTGTGGTGCTTCTGCTGAATGTACTAGTATAGTTTTAGGAAGGCTCAAAGCCATAGATAAAAACCTACACTGAGTTAATGAGGGCCATTAAAATGGTTGGGGAACCTCACACATCTCTACCTGGGAGGTTGACAGGTTACAGGTTGAAGAAAACAACCAGGTTCTTCTAATCTACATCTCTCAGTACATAAGCCTCTGAATACAGTCATTACTGGTAATCTAGCTGCGTTGGTGAACGCGAAAGTGTTTTCTAATGGTAAGAAATAGGTAAAAAAGTAAGACAGCTGATCAGTGGAGCAGCCTCTCTGTGTAAACCCAAGACCTTGAAGAGTAGTTTGCTCTTTAAGACTATTATGAACTTATCCTCTTCATGAGTATCCCAGCTCTCAGCTCCATAAAACCTGCAATAACTGCTGTTTTATGACTTACACCTGGTCATAACACAAAAGATTGATTGAGGCTACCATCTTACAAGGAGGGAAGGTAGTACTTTTAAATATATGATGTCCCAATAGATTTTTTCATGAGATGAGCCAAAAATGCTTCTTCGAGATTCATGCAAGAAAATGTGGTCAGTGCCCAAGTCTGTAAACAGCATGTAAGTCTTTAAAACTTACACTCTGATCCTTCTGAGTTTGTGGTGTCCTTAATTAGGTCCAATAATGTGTTAGAGAGATGAACTATGTTTTTACCAAAATTTTTTTTAGATCAGAATCCTTTAGGGAAAACTCTTGTCCCCCTCTCTGTATTCTTCCATTTTCTTATCACCTCTCCCCACTCTCCACCCAGTTCAGGAAAACTTCCCTTACATCAGCTTGATATTTTCAAGATAAGCATAAGCTGCTGACAGTTTTATGTGGCTAATAAAGAAAATTTAAAAAAAATAAACAAACTGTAACTTTCTGGATTCTGAAATACATTACACACACAAAAAAGCCTTGTGTGGGAAACATTAAATGTGGGAAATGTTAAATACTGCTTTGTCAGAGAGTGCTGGAAATATGATAGAAAGAACGACTCCCATATATCTAAATGGCATCCGAAAAAACAAAAATCAGAGGCTATTAATGTAGCTAGATTTGGGGATTCAGGTAATATGTCCTATAATTCATTTTGACATTTGTGAGGAGAAATCAGAGTAGGGCTGACCAAAATACTATCCCTTGAAAAAACCAGCAACAGGACTTCAAAACTGATCCCTCACATATCAATCTGATCTCTCCAAGGGGACTCCTTCCCAGCTAAATGCTGAATTTAATTCTGTACATCACAGTTCTTTGGAGAGATTTAGTACTTTAATTATATTTTTTATGTGTCACAGAACTGTAAACATAAATTATCTTTTTGGTTTCTTTATCTTTGAAGGAGAGTTTAGAAAAATAATAATGATTAAAGGTGTATGTGATTCTTCTTTGAGTCTTTTCATGGCTTGTGTAGAAGGGACAATGTTTCTGTATGTTTGTGGCTAAGGAACACTCTGGCCATTACTCCAGGCCATCTCAGGAATTACTGGAAAGTCTAAAAGCCACTCAATCCACTATACAGAGATGGTGATTATTTTGATTTTTCTTCTTCCTGAAATGCTTTTCACTGAGCATTAATTTCTATGTAGTATGAATTTTACTTAGCTGCAGCATGGGCTGGAGGAATATCAGAAATACATATTTTTAAATTTGTAAAATATTTTAATTGGAAATTTGTGGTTCAGACCCAGAAAAAATCTTTTCAACCCAAATGTTGAAATCATTGGTATTGTACTACATAGGCAGAGTTAATAATCTAACAGAACCATCTGGGCATTTATTTGCATATTGATACCTCATGGTATGCAGTGAGATATTTTAAAACCAATTGATCTTTCAAAAATCTTCTTATATCATGTCAGCAGTTGTTTCTCCTACATATGTACAGTTGTTTCTCCTACATAGGGGCAGAAATAGAATACTAGGGAACAACTATAGTTGTAAGAAATATTAATCATGCTCTGTTAACCATAATTGCATTGTTCTGATTAAAGGAAGCACATTCCAACCTGCCTGGGAGTTGCAAGTGGGACCTGGGAGTTCACCTGGAAATGTGGCCCCATCCTCCCCATCCAGAGCTGCCTATTATCATAGAAAGATTAACAACCTTGTTGCAAAAATCAGAGCTTCCAGCCCTTTGCATATTGCCAGCCCTTTGAAGACCCCCAGCTTTTGCACACCCACAAGCCTTTGTAAGTTTCCAGCCCACATTACCTATAAACGGCCCATTTGGCATATCCTTTTGCCTACTTCCCCATGTAATCTTCATCCTTCTACCCAATATAAGCAGCTGGCTTATGGTGGGGGGGGGAGAGCATATTTTTGTGCATGACCTACTGCTGTCCCATATTGCCAGCATTATTGGAATAAACCCTCATATATGATTCAACCCTGTCTCTGCTGAATTGGTTTAAGTAGTGACAGGCAGCCCAGGCCCATTGATTGTCCCATTACAGAGTTACTTGTAATGGCAAAGCTTGTTGGAAAGCTGTGTTACTCAAAGAGCAACCTCTTTTTTGCCTGCATCTGGCTTGTAAAACATGCCAACAGTGTTTAATGTAATGGGTCACATATGTCAAGGAGGATTATAAGTTGTACCTGTGATGCCCTGTAATTAGTAACTCTCAAATGCCTCCAGATGCTATTTCCCTGAGCATTTGCCTTAGTAACATCTTACAGGAAATAAACTCAGAACCAAGAGTATTTAGGTGCAAAGGACATTGTAGTGAGATAGGAGAACTTTCTTTTAATCTAAAAATCTCTCTTTTCTTGTCGTTCTCCCCAAGTTTACCAAAGGGCTTTTTATCGACCAATGTGGAATGTGCTTCAGTTTGTTGAGGAGAAATTTGGTTGTTGACTTTGCTTCAGAGCAAAATTCACCCACGAGCTGTGTAGAAAGTAAATATGTCTGTATTCTCGGTGTTAGGATGATTTGAGAGTGAATGTGAGTATGTAACTGGAGACTTCACACTGGGAAGTTGACCTTTTGCTTCAAAGGAGCTTTGCTATTTGCTTGGCTCATGGGTACATCTGCAAATGTTGGCATGCTGGGTTGTGTTTGCAGATCAGAATTCATTACTTGCTGAGACCTAAGGTGCAGTATGGAAAATGTAGGTTTTGAAAAAAATGTATTTCACTAGGTTGAGAGTCACTACACCCTTTCCAGGATTAGTTTTGGTAAATTTTTAGTGAAAATTCATCATCTCATAAATGGCCATTTACTAAAAATGAACTAAAATCAGGTCCTTACTGCATACCATTAAATAAAAATTTGCTAGATAGTTTAAAAATTAAAATTTGAAAATAAAACTATAAAATAACAAAAAAAATATGGGTGTTTATTGCATTTATATGTTCTTGTAGTAGCAATATCTGTCTACACATAAGAGCAAAGTCACAAAATTGGGAAGAAAAAGATTGAATTAATGCTACAAAAGCAAACAAACATATTGAGACCCTTTTGTAGGTTAAAAATCCATATTAAAGAAAAACAACAAATGGGAAAATATTTACAGCAAATATTAAGTATAATTGATCTACTTCTTTTTTAAAAAATATATTTTATTGATTTTTTACAGAGAGGAAGGGAGAGAGATGGTTAGAAACATCAATGAGAGAGAAACATCGAACAGCTGCCTCCTGCACACTCCCCACTGGAGATGTGCCCGCAACCAAGGTACATGCCCTTGATCAGAATCGAACCTGGAACCCTTCAGTCCGCAGGCTGACGCTCTATCCACTGAGCCAAACCAGTTTGGGTGATCTACTTACTTCTTACAAGTTAATTTTAAAATTATGAAAATAGCCCTAACTGGTTTGGCTCAGTGGATAGAGCGTTGGCCTGCGGACTGAAGGGTCCCAGGTTTGATTCCAGTCAAGGGCATGTACCTTGGTTGCAGGCACATCTCCAGTAGGGGGTGTGCAGGAGGCAGCTAAAAATCAATAAAATATATTTTAAAAAATATGAAAATATAAATAGAAAATGGACAAAAAACATAAAATGTAATTGACAAAGGAAGAAACAAAAATGGCCAATAAATAAATGAAGAAATGCTTACCTTCTATAGCAAGCAAACATATTCAAACAAAATCCATCTATCATATTGGAAAATTAAACAAATTGATAATATTCTTATGTTAACAAAGGTTTGACAAACTGAATTTTCATATATTGAAGTAAAATCTAAATAGGTATTAAATCTGCATATGAGGTAATATGACAATATGTAATTCACAAACTCTGCAATTCCACTTGTAGGAAGTTACCTTAAGGAAATAGAGAGGTGTGGAAATCATCCTATTTAATAAAAGGCTAATATGCAAATCGACCAAACAGCAGAACAACCAGTTGCTATGATGCGCACTGACCACCAGGGGGCAGGTGCTCAATGCAGGAGCTGCTCCCTGGTGGTCAGTGCGCTCCCACAGAGGCAGCACTGCTCAACCAGAAGCCAGGCTCATGGCTGGCAAGCGCAGTGGGGGTGGCAGGAACCTCTCCTGCCTCTGCGACAGCACTGGGGATGTCCAATTGCCAGCTTAGGCCCGTTCTGCATGGAGAGCGGGCCTAAGCCATCAGTTGGACATCCCCCAAGGGCTCTCAGACTGTGAGAGGGTACAGTCCAGGCTGAGAGACCCCCCACCCCGGTATGCACGAATTTTGTGCACTGGGCCTCCAGTTGATTATAAAAATGTTCACTGCACCACTGCTTGTTTTATTTCTTTTTCTTTTTTGTTGATCCTCACCCGAAGATATGTTTGCCATTGACTTTTTTTTAGAGACACATAAATGTGAGAAAGACACATTGATTGATTGCCTCCCACATGTGCCCTGACCAGGCCAGGGATTTAACCTGCAACCCAGGTGCCTGGGCCATTGCTCTAACCAATAACCAACACTGGCCAGGGCTGCATCACTGCTTTTAGTGATGGGAAATTTGAGGAAAAGATAATTGGAGATCGGTTAGATAAATTATGTATTACTCAGGTTGAGATATTATGTAGTCATATAAAATCATGTTGTAAGAGGATATTTATTGACCTGGGAAAGCAACCACAAGTATGTGCTGTGTTTAAAAAATACCATATTTTTCAATACTATATACATACAAATGTGTGCACACATAGACACACACATGTAGATAAGTAGATAGATAGAGTGATAGAGAGGGAGAGAGATTGAGGCATAGACATAGAGTTATAGACAAAGACATAGGACTAAAAATAAATGCTCCAAAATAGCTAACTTGGGGTGCTGACATTACATGCATTTTTTCCTTTCCTTTGAGATCTATTACTTTTGAAATTAGAAACAATAAAATTATCTATGAAGAGATACATGGTATGAAAAGACACACCAGCCCAGTCACAGGGAAGTATTGTCCATGATCAGCTTTCAGGACAATGGTTACGTAGGCCAAGATTGCCTTTGGAGTTCCACTGCCATTTTGGGGTATCCTTCTTTCTTTAAGTCTTCATGTCCTACAAATTTCCTGAATCTTCAGGGTTTTCATTTACTTATCTATTCATTCATCCTATTCAACAGACATTTGTTTTGTTCACACCATGTCCAGGCTCAGTAATTGTCCCTGACCAACACTTCATACTGTAAACATTTTTGAGTTGTTTTTTATCTGCACTTACTTACACTCTTAGGGGCTTTCTCTCAGACCCTGTTAGGTGACTGACTAGGATATCTTTTTAACTTTTCTCTATGTGTTAAATAGGAGATACTGGTAGGAAGCTTGAACTTTAAGGAGGACCTTAAATGCCTTAACCTAAAGAGTGAGTAATGTGAAAATTTCAGGCAGCTCTATATGACATGCTTGCCAGATGATGACAATCTCTCCTGGCCACACATATTCTAAATGGACAGCATGCTTCCAATAATGTTCCCCCTACTAGCTATGGGCTTCCTATGTTAGGTTCAGTCCTCTGACCTGATGCTCTAATATCAAGGATGTTTCTGGATATTAGTAATACGTATCAATTCTTCTACTTTCTTTTTTTTGGCCCTTTCCCCCATGTGGATTTCCTACTTCTTGTCATCTGCCCTGCTCTGTCTTCTGGCATTTACATCCTTCTACTTCTCCACCTGCTCTCTTGACTATGGCTTCTACACTTGTTCTTATACAAACCTTTGCTCTAACTTTCCTCAGCACTGGTATAAATTATATATCACTGCTATAACAAGTTCCCATAAACAATGGCTTAAAACAACACCAATTTATTATCTTATAGTTCTCGAGGTCTGAAGTCCAAAATGAGTTTCACTGGGATAAATTCGAAGTGTGAGTAAGGCTACATTTTATTCTGGAGGCTCTAGGGAAAAATCAGTTTCCTTACCTTTTTCAGCTTCCAGAGGCCACCTTAGCATGTGGTTCCCCTTCTCCATCTTCAAAACAAGCAACATTGCATCTGTGATCAGACTTCTGTGGTTACAACTTCCTCCAAACATAGCTGGAAAACGTTATCCACTTTTAAGAACATATAGGTTGAATTTTGCCCTCCCCTTTCTCCCACTGAAGATAATGTCCACATCTGAATTCCTAGAAACTGTGAATATGACATTGTTTAGAAAAAGGTTATTTGAAGATATATAATTACAAGTCTTGAGACGAGAGATCATCCTGGGTTATCTGGCTGGGCTCTAAATCTAATGATGAGTATTTTTGTAAGAGAAAGGCAGAGGGAAATTTGAGGTGGACAGAAGAGAAGACAGAGAAGAGGAGGAGGCAATAGGAACACAGAAGCAGAGGTTGGAGTAATGCAGCTGCAAACCAAGGGACACTCGGAGCCACTAGAAGCTAGAAAAGGCAAAAGAGTCTTCCCAGAGCCTCCAGAAGGAGTGTGTCCCTGCTGACAGCTTGATTTCAGACTCCTAACCTCCAGAACTTTGAGAGAATTAATTCTTATTGTTTTAAGCCACCCAATTTGTGGTAATTTGTTATAGCAGTCACAAGAAACTAATATAGGACCCATGTGATTCCACAGAGTCCTCCCAGATAACCCAAGATAATCTTCCCATATCAAATTCCTTAACCTGAATCACTTCTGTAAAATCCTTTTTTTTCATGTAAGGTAATATATTCACAGGTTCCAGGGATTAGGACCTGGACACCTTTAGGAGGCCATTATTCTGCTTAACACAGTACATAAATATATACTTGGAAATATATACTATATATCCATTTAGACTGTTCATCCCTAAAACCATTTTTGCCAATGTCCTCCATGAGTACAGACACCTCCCAGGCTATTTTTCATATTGTCATTCAATCCTTATTTAATGTGTAGGCTCTGTCTCCTGGGTGTCAATGTAGAATAATAGAAAGCACATGAGTATGGAATCAGGCAGACCTATGTTTAAATCCTTGCTCTTTACTTACACTGTGTGAGCTTATTTATTCTCTACAAGCTTGTTTCCTCATCTATAAAATGTGAGTAGTCATACACACACCATGGAGTCATTGTGTGGATTAAAGGAGATAACATGTATAATATACTTGGAACATAGTAGGCACTTAATGAATTTTGCTTTTTTTTTTTTGCTATCCTATAATCTGTGGTCCTGTGGTAATCTATAGTCCTGATGTAGGTGGTCTGGGAGAGAAGAACTTTTTGTATAAGAGCTTTCTAATTTTTCTTCAAATCCCATTGTAGAGATAGCTTTCTAATCTGATTATACATAGGGCTCCCCCTGATATTGTATTTTATTTTATACTGTGTTATACCTACAGAATGCTAAAGTTCCTGGCTTAAAAGGTTAAAGTCCTACCAAATTGGCTACTGGGAATAACACAGCTATAATAACAAATCAACAAATATTTATCATGTAACTACTATGGGTTAAGTACTTGTCCCCGACTAACACTTCATACTGTAAACATTTTGTTGTGATCACTAGGGAGTGATATTGACACAGTACTTATGCTCATGAAGTGGAGAAGACTGAGAAGTAACTGATTCTAATATAGTGTGACTGGTGTCATGATAAACATAAACACAGGGGAACTGAGGGATCACGTAGCAGGGAATAAAGGCTCCCTGGAATAAGTGATGTCTAATTTAGGATCCAAAGGGTGAATAGAAGCTAGTTTTGTAGAGTCTCTCTCTTGCCCTCCACAGAAAGGAAAGAGAGAAAAATAAATCTTGTTTTAATAAATTTGATTGACTTAAACGTTAATGTTTATAATAAATATAGTCATTCTTATTGATTTTTTAAAAATATATTTTATTGATTTTTTACAGAGAGGAAGAGAGAGGGATAGAGAGTTAGAAACATCGATGAGAGAGAAACACCGATCAGCTGCCTCCTGCACACTCCCTACTGGGTATGTGCCTGCAACCAAGGTACATGCTCTTGACCGGAATCGAACCTGGGACCCTTGAGTCTGCAGGCCGAAGCTCTATCCATTAAGCCAAACTGGTTAGGGCATGATTTTTTAATTTTTAGAAATAGTTGCACTACTGTTATGGGAATAAATGATTCATTAATAGACTTCTTTCAGGTCACATGGAGTAAAACAGGGCTTTTATTACATTTGCACACATGACTCCAGCACACGTAAATACTATGTCACAAATGCCACTGAAATGTAAAGATCTGATTTGGGGAAAAGGATGGATGTATTGTGTTGTAGTCATAGTACAATGGGATAGGAGCTGTGCCAAGAGTTTGGAAGACATAGTTTATGGTTTCTAGGAATACTAATAACAGCAAAAATATGTCATGAATTTATTATGTGCCAGGCACTCTTCTAAACACTTTTTGCATATTAACATATTAAATCCTTTCAGTGATCTGTGAGATAGGTTAAAGTGAGAGACAGAGGTTAAATAACATTGTCTAAAGTTAGACAGCAAGTGACAGAGCTGGGATCCAAGGTAATACAGTTGAATTTGAAAGCCTGTTCTCTTAACCCCTATAGAAAGTACAGCCCTGTTGGGGAAAGAGGGGTCTTGTGAAAATATATACACAGAAATAACATATGAAAGGGAAAACAGAAGTAAATGTTAACCTGACCTTATGGCTATATATCCATTACATGCCAAGAGACTGGTTGAATGAGTAGAGTTACTAAACACAGGATTAGGATGTGCTGGGGATTACTTGATCAGAAAGGTTTATAAGAAAAATACATTGTAAGCAGTATTTTGTTAAGAGAGGAATGTGGTTACAAAACTACTACTACTAACATTTTTTTTGAGTCCCTACTATGTACCAATAAGTGCTTTACATAATACCCAACACAACTCAAAACAACCTCTGAGATAGTTACTACTACATTTCCATTTTTCTATGCAGAAATTGAGACACCGAAAAGGTCATTTGCCCAATCTCAGAACTCAGAAGGAGTGGAGCCAGGATTTAAACCAAAGCAGTTTGACTCCTTCTCAAATATATTAAATTGCTTTAGTAATTCTTCCCTCTCTCTCTTGCATCAACATTTTTTCCCTTTTTACTGAGTTATTCTCATCAGCCTTCAAATATGCTGTAATCATTTGTCTTATTTAAAAAGTCAATTTCTCTGTCTCCCTACAGCAAAAATTTCTCAAAAAATTGTCTCTACTTACTGCCTGCATTTGTTTTCCTTTCATTCTTTCTTGATCCCACTCCAGTCAGACTCCTGTCCTTACCACTTCACTGAAACGGCTCTTGTGAAGGTCACCAATGACCTCACTGCTAATGCAAAGGTCAGTTCTCAGTTCTCATCTTGTTTGACCTTTACCACTATTTGGTAAAGCAGACAATTCCCTTGGCTTCCGGGACATCACACCTGGTTTTATTTTCCTATCTCTCTGGCAGTTCCAGTTTCCTTTTGCTGATTCTTATCTCCCCAACTTCCTAACATCAAGAGTTCTAGATTGCTTCTCACTTCTATCCACAGTCACTCCCTCGGTGGTGTCACCCTATCTTGTGGCTTTAAATGCCATGTACATGCTATTTGACTCCAACTTTACATCGATAGTCCAGATTTCTCTTCTAAACTCCAGATCTGTATATCCAACTGCCTCGTTGTATCTATTTTTGTATAGCTAATAAAAATCTGAAACTTAACATGTTCAAAACTGAACTTCTGATATTTCCTCACAATCTGATCCTCCCATTGTCTGGACTATTTCAATTAATGGTCATTTATTCTTCCACTTGCTCAGGCCAAAACCCTTAGTATGATCTGTATTCTTTCCTTTTTCTCATCCTCTTCCCCCTCAATCTAAAATCCATCTTATAGTTTAGCCTTCAAAATATAATTAGAATCTAACCACTTGTTACCACCTTTACTGCAATCACTATGGCATACTTAGATTGTTGTAATAGCTTATTAACTTATTAACTAGGCTTCCTGATTCCACTTTTAACTCTCTAACCCAGAGAAACCTGAGTGATCCTGTTAAAACCCAAGTCAAATCATGTCACTTTATTATCAAATACCTCCAATGGCTCCTTATTTCACTTAAACCAACAACTAATGTCTGTATAATGGCTGATGATCCTTCCCCAGTTTTAAACCATTATTACACATTAAAATCACCTGGAAAAAATTTAATATATTTTTATTGATTTCAGAGAGAAAGGGAGAGGGAGATGGAAACATCAATGATGAGAGAGAATCATTGATTGGCTGCCTCCTGCACCAGGGATAGAGCCTGCAACCCAGACATGTGTCCTTGACCGGAATCAAACCTGGGACCCTTTAGCCCGCAGGCCGATGCTCTCCCCACTGAGCGAAATCAGCTAGGCCTTACTTGGAAAATTTTAAACAAACAAACAAAATTACCTGGGTTCTGCCTTCAAATAAATTAAAGCTATATCTTCAGGAAGGATACTAATGATGTGACCCAGGTATCTAGTTTTTTAAAAAATTCCCCAGGTGATTCTGAGGTCCAGGGAGGGTTGAGAATCCCTGGCTTCCTTACCTTTTGATCTCTTCTACTATTCACTCTCTGACTTATTCTATTCCTGTCACCTTGGCCTCCTTGCTGTAAGAAGGCAAGCATAGTCTTCCCTTGGGGTCTTTGCACTGTTTTCTCTGCACAGTATGCCTGTTTCCAGTTCCCAGCATAACTCCTTCCCTCACTTTGTTCAGGTCTTTCTTCAAGTGCTGCCTTCTCAGTGAGGCCTTCCCTGATCTTCAACTTAAAAATGCATCCACCTTTTCTGATTTATTTTTACTTAATTTAAAAAAATAAATTTATTTTTAGATAAAGAAGAAGAGAGAGGGAGAGAAACATCAATGTGAGAGTGGAAAATTGATCGGCTGCCTCCTGCATGTACCCTAACTTCCTGTATGTGCATCAACCGGGGATCGACCCTGCAACCCAGGCACATTCCCTAACCAGAAATTGAACTAGTGACCTTTTAGCGCATGGTACAATGCCCAACCAACTGAGTCACACCAGCCAGGACTCTGCTTTATTTTTATCTATAGCACTTGTCATCCTCTTACCTACTCCCATTTTGCTTATTTTATTGCATATCTCTCTCAGCTAAAATTTAAGCTCTGTGAGGGCAGGGATTCTAATCTACCTTGTTTATTTGTTTATCCTCAGTGCCTGGTGGATAGAAGGTATTCAATAAATACATTTTAAAATGAATGAATTACTTCATAAAATGACACACAAAATTAAAAGAGATTAGTTAAATGAAAGCAGTCAAGTTAAATGAAGAGCAGAAGTAAGTCCACAGTTAAATAGTGAAATACATTCGTTGAGGGTAAAAAGGAACCCATAAACTACTGGTAAGCCTACATACATACTAATAGAATTTGAGACCCATTCTCCAGCTAGCCAAGGGTTCCTAAAAAGCTTATTTTGCTAAGGTTTGTAAGTCTGGTAAAGCTTTTGGACTTTTCTGAAAATAGTTTTTAAATGAACAAAATGAAAGCCATAAAATTAAAAAGGAGACCAATTATTTCAAAATACAGTTAGAATAATTATTTGAAAGTTGTAATATAGTAATAGTATATGTGTCTTTATATTAACACGTTAAATGAGGGATTGGTAAACTTTTTCTATTATGGTCTAGATCCGTGGTCGGCAAACTGCGGCTCGTGAGCCACATGTGGCTCTTTGGCCCCTTTAGTGTGGCTCTTCCTAAGCCTTAGGAGTACCCTGATTAAGTTAATAACAATGTACCTACCTATATAGTTTAAGTTTAAAAAATTTGGCTCTCAAAAGAAATTTCAATCGTTGTACTTTTGATATTTGGCTCTGTTGACTAATGAGTTTGCCGATGACTGGTCTAGATAATAAATACTTTAGGCTTTGTGGGCCATATAGTTTGTTGAAACCACTCAATTCTGCCATTTGTAGCAGAAAAATAGCCACAGACAATACATAAATGAATTAGCATGGCTGTCTTCCAATAAAATTTTTATTTACAAAAGCAGGCAGCAGGCATAGTTTGCCAAATAATAAGATCCACTGGTAGGTGTAATAACCATCATAATTTTGAAGTAGCAATGCCATAAATGATATTTTGTGATATCTACAATACTTGTAATGTGATATGAAAATATCTGTGATTTCTCTTATTGGTGACAAACTCTCAGTTACTGCTAATATTATCTGTGATTTATACATTCATAGTTGAAGGAATTGCTAAATTATAGTAATTTTCAGTTTATAGTTACAGTTTAGTGAAAATAAATATTTATTTTTTCCCATCTGAATTCACAGACCTTCTGAATTCTATCCATGGACCCCAGTATAAGAACCCCCGAGCTAGTCTTGATAAACTATTTAAAATGCAACTGTTAACAATTTAATAAGCACTTAATTCAGAATGAATGACAACCCCTTTTGAGTTGAGTAAGCTTGAAATAGACCCACATCTGGTCATACATAGCTTTGTGGTGGTGGTGTGGGGTGATGGCAAGAATTGATCTCCACAATATCCCATAGGCTCTTGTAAAGGGTGTAAGAAGCCATGACCAAATATAAGCATGCCTAGGAGGAAGTAAAGAGGCTGACTATATCTATTGGGAGCACAGAGAAGGAATGGACAGGGTGAAATATTTCAGAAATCTTAAAATTGTGAGGATGTTGCATAAACTTATTGCACTGCCAAGACTTGAAGGCTTTTGATGAGGCTGCTCTGTTGTATAGAAACATACAGTGAAAAGGAATGTTGTTAAGGGAAGCAGTAGAAGGCCTATAACCTTGTCCAGAAAATGGTGGGTCTCTTTCCTGATATTTGCACATTTCTCCAAAGCCCCCAGCTTATTAGAATTCCTAATAGAAACTCCAGATATCCCAACAATAACTTTCAAACATCACTAATACTGCCTCATACCCAATTCTGCTTTATAGGGCAGTTCCAATGTAATTGTAGCTAGTGCATTGATTGGATGGGAGAATCTATGTGGATTTCTAATAAGATACAAGTATGAGCTTTTTGGAGACCTAGAAATGTATTGTCCCTTTAAAGTGGTAGTTAAAAGCAAAATAAATAAACCTGGTATTTTGAATTTATGGCAATAATAGCAAAATTGCTGGGTACTTTTGATGAAGGAGTTTAAAGTGAATATAATACTGCATATATTGGCTTCATATTTCAGTGCACATCCAGATTTATTGATTAGAGTAGGACTGACTCAAACCAAGATTGATTTGATAGAAATCACAGCCTGCTTATTTATCATGTGGAAAAAATTTACACATCTACCTAGGCATAGGAGTTTTACTTTATTGACTCTGAATTAAGTCTTGGCTGAATGTCAAGTTCTCACCTGCAGCCTGTGGACCCCTTTCAAGACTGTTCTTATTTGCATTTGAGCAAGGAACAGTGACAAGAATGTTTGATTTTTTAGTTTAAATGCCCATAAGTACTTTGAAAAAGAGTGTTTTTTTATTTTAAAAAAATATGGTAAAATCTTGTTAAGTGGCATTTGTGGTGATACTAAGACTGCTGGCTGAATGAAGTTTTCTATTATACTATTTCTAAAGAAAGTAAATGAAAAATAATGTTAACAAGACAAAATGTCAAGCACTTTAGAAATACTCATATATAATAAATATTGTATACTACTTAGAAGTCTCTACTTAATAAGGCAGGATGCTAAAGCAAGTAGTCTAGGAATAACCATTCTAAGGTTGTCTCTCCTGAGTAACTGCTTAGAAGTACTTGGTAAGGTTAGCAGAAACATATCTAACACACATGACTCACTTAGAATACACCAGGATTATGCTATATACTTTTTCAGTGATCTTTTAAAACCTTTAAAAATATATTAAACTAGAGGCCTGGTGCATGAAATTCGTGTATGGGGGGGTCCCCTCAGCCCAGCCTGCACCCTCTCCAATCCGGGACCCCTCGGGGGATGTATGACTGCTGGGATTGGGCCTAAACTGGCAGTCAGACATCCCTCTCACAATCTTGGACCACTGGCTCCTAATTGCTCAACCTGCCTGCCTGCGTGGTTGCCCCTAACTGCCGCCCTGCCAGCCTGATCGCCCCCTCACTGCCCCCCCTGCCAGCCTGGTTACCCCTAACTGCCCCCTGCTGCTGGCCAGGTTACCCCCAAGTGCCCCCTCCCTGCTGGTCCCT
>NW_006284344.1:676892-681826 GCF_000327345.1 Myotis davidii
TGCTCTTCACTGCCCCCCTCTGCCAGCCTGGTCGCCCCCAACTGCCCCCTCTGCTGGCCTGGTTGCCCCACTCAGCCTGCTTTTTCAGTCGTTTGGTCATCCCTTACTAACCCCCCTGCTGGCCTGATCATAGGCAGCCATATGGTGAGGGTGTGATGCTCAATTTGCATATTTCCTCTTTATTATATAGGATAGATGTTGATATATTTCCATTTTACATTTGAGAGACTATATGACTTGATAGAGGTCCCACAGCTAATACCGTACATGAAGCTGGGACTAAAACGGACTCTTCCTGGCTCTAGACCCTATGTTCTTTTTAATATATTTTTATTGATTTCAGAGAGGGAGAGGAAGAGAGAGATAGAAACATCAATGATGAGAGAATCATTGATCGGCTGCCTCCTGCCTGCCTCACACTTGGGATGAAGCCCACAACCTGGTCATGTGCCCTGACTGGGAATCGAACCATGACCTCCTTGTTCACAGGTCAATGCTCAACCACACAGGCTGGGCCAGACCTTATGTTCTTAATTACTACACTTAATTACTGCCCCTTGCTCGAAAACAAAGAAACAAAAAAATTATGTAAAATATTATGTAATTCAGTTATTTTGAAAATTGTGAATGGACTCACCCAAATATTTTGAATCATGACAATTTTCCCCTAAATTTGATGGGTTCTGCAATTTGAGGGGTTGTTAAGTGAGTTATTCCTCCCTCACAGTGAAGAGTTAGGAAAGTAGGGGAGAGAAGAAGTAGATCAAAGGTATTTTGTGTCTATCAGGACTTAATCTCTCAGGGCACTAATTCATAACTATAAACCAAGTGACATTAGATTTTGGAAGATAAGGGGTTAATGCAGTTGTTACTGGTTTTTTCCCTCAGCACAACTGCATTGCAAGAGAAATAGCTGTTCATAGTGTTAAGGGTCTTATTACTGTTCAAATGTCCTTTTAATACTCTTTGTGCTGGCAAAGGTACATTACAAATGAAATACAGGGGAGGAATAATTCAAACTCCTCAGATGGTGGCATTTTGTAAACCTCGAAGCCACAGTACAAATCTCTCTCAAACCTCTGGAAATCTGTCTTCATAGCATAGGGTAGGTGGAAAGGGGCTTACAAATCCTTTTCAACCTGACAGCTCAAAAACCTAACTTGTTTTCTGATTCCTCAGCCATGACAGTTTGTTTGTTGGTGGGATATTTTTCACTTCAGAAGCTAAGGACTCTTGCTAGAATTTGGGGGTCCAAGCAGCTGGGCTTTAATGCTAAATTCTGAGTGGGGGAGAGACAAAGGAAAGAGGATAATGAATTATTTGTCGTGCTTCTTCTAATATTTTTATATGAAAAGTAGTTGGTGATAAACATGGTTTAGGCCTTTCCATGCCGTTAGACACATCCTCTGCAAATTCTGAACATGTCTCTTGTTTGCCATCTGTACAAATGTATTTACTCTATCCAGTCAAACATTTTTTTAACCCTTCCTCTTTATGGAAATCTATCTCCATACAATTTGAAGTGACAAATAACCGCCCCCCCCCAAAATATTATTTTTTAAAAATATATTTTTACTGATTTCAGAGAGGAAGGGAGAGGGAGAGAGAGATAGAAATATAAATGATGAGAATCATTGATTGCCTGCCTCCTGCACGCCCCACACTGGGGATTGAGCCCGCAACCTGGGCATATGCCCTGACCGGGAATCAAACCATGAACTCCTTGTTCATAGGTTGACACACAACCACTGAACCACCATGGCTGGGTAATTTTTACCAACTTCCCAGTGAACCTGAAATTTCTACCATAATGTTTCATTTATTCAATTAATTTTTCCACTTAGTACATCTGTCCATCCATCCATCCATCCATTAATCCATCCATCCATCAGTGAATCTATCCCCCAAAATATTTATTGTCTGCTCTGTGCCAGACAGTCTGCTGGGTTCTGTGAATTCATTGGTGATTAAAGCAGACATGCTTCCTGCCCTTGTGTGTATAGCCTTATTAGAAGAGGTAGACAAACAAAGTAACAAAGTAATTCACATCAAATTGCACTAAGTGCTAAGATGAATATGTACGCAGCAGGAAAAAAAAAACTATAGAAGATACCAGGAAGGGAACTAGTTAGTGTGCTCAAGTGTAAATTCAATTGAGAATTAAGAGTTTCCTGTAAAGGGAATTCCATTTAAAATATTAATACATTATGTAGCAGGGATAATGCAATAACTCACTAGAATGGTCACATTACCAGAGAATAGGACTCTGAGAGTGTAGGTCTCAGAACAGATAAGCTTCTTTTGGTGGTGTGTGGGGCATGGAGAGGAGATATAGACTAACCTCTTCTATGTGTTAGTCTCTGTGCCAGGTGCTATTGTCTAAAGGTTAGTCTCTTTTCATTCTAATTGCAACACTAAGAGGTGGGTATCAAATCCATTCTAGGGATGGGTAAATAGGTTCTGAGAGGTTAAGCGACTTGACCAAGTTCACAAAGTTAGTTGTTGACAGAGCCCAGTAGGAGGGCTGAGGTGTTTTTGGAGTGATTAGGTAAAATATCAACTTTATCAAAAGAGAAACAAGAAGCAATGAAAAGGAAGAAGGGATATGGTGCTATTGACCAAAAATGAATGAAAAAAATCTGGTTCTGTCTTTAAATGGCTTACAATTAATTCACCTGGAGAAAAAGAACAAACTCTTGAGAAAGAACATGAGAATGTAATAAGCAACACTGATAGTCAAGTCCAAACTGCATTATTCCTGATGAAGATAAACAAAGGGCATAAGTGGGAGGAGTAAAGACACTTTGAATAAGCTACTGGGAGGCAGTTGCCAAAACCATATAAAACGGAGACTTCCTTTAAATACAGTGCTTGCTTCCCTTAGCTTGGATGAAGTGATTTTAGATTTAAAGAAAACTAGGTACAAAACAATGATTACTGAACTGTCTGGAAGGTCAAAAGATACATTAAGATCACTGAATTATGAATCACTGAAGGCTATATGGGTCCAGGCAACATCCTAGCTATAGATACTATTTCAGGTCAAAATACATAATTCCAATTGTCCCCAGGTCCACTTCTCGTCACTAAAATGTGACAATGATTAAATGCAAAATGCAAATATTACTGTATGTAAGTACAAATTTAAAACAATAATGGCCTCTTGTCAGACAATATGGAAAGGCAGAGTTGCATGGAATTTGTTATTATACTTGCAAATGCAGCAATATTTACAAGAGTTGACACGATGCTGCATAACCAGTACAAGACAAGGGAAGGATTATCTAAAGCAGGACTGGAGAATTTTGAGTATACAGAACACTGCCTTTAAGAACTCACAAAGGAAGCTACAAAGAGGGAGAAGGAGTTTCAAGGTTAGTGTTCCTTTGACATTTCTGAATAGCCCTATGCTCCCAACTTCTTCCATGAATCAAAGCAAAGGCCAAATTATCAGGATATTGAAGTTTGCTTCTGGACTAATGTCTAAGACTTCAACTTTAATTTCCTAATCTTACACTTTAAAAAAAATCTCTCATTCTTCTATTAATTATAAGTTCAATAGGACCAGAGACCATGTGTCTGTTTTGTTCACCACTCTATCTCTACCACCTAACAGTTCTTGGCACGTAGTGCATGCTCAATAATTATTTGGTATTTGAATGAATAGTTATTCTCATGTCTGCCTTGAAAGCTCTCCTGGTTTTCATCCTCTACTGAATAAAATGCCTCTATGCTCTCTGCATCTCTTCTTGCCCAATTATTTTCACTAAAACCTCTTCATGTTATATTTTAGTGCCTCAGGGATCCTCAAAGGAGAGATTTTAACTAATGAAATTAATAGTTTCAGGCCCCACATTAATCCAGACTCAACATGGAAAAAGAAAACCACTCTAGTGGTTAAAATGGAGAAGATTATATGCAGGGAACTGGTTACACAGATGATGGGTTACATATGAGGGCAGTCTTACCTTTCAGATTAAGAGTATGTTTAAAGCATCTCTCTTCATACAATTCTGTTATGAATGCACACAATCTAAGGTTTGGAAGAAACCTTAAATTTCGTTCAACTCAAGCTCATCAGATGGCTCTTGTGTCACAGATGTCCATTGCCTACTCCAACATCCTTTCTTTTTCTCCTTAGGTACAGAATGCTAGTTTTCAGATGGATACCTTTCTATTCATACTAAAATATCTTATTTTCCTGCCTTCCTCACAGCTATCCAAGTCCATGAGACTAACTTTTAGGCAGTGATATGGAAGAAAAGGTTTCATGTGGAACTTACGGTGAGGCTTCTAAAAGGGAGTTTGCACATTTAAGAGGGGCCCATTTTTGTTTTTCTACATTTCTTCCTTCTTCAGGTCCTATATTGAGGATGCGATGGTTGGATCTCCAAGGGTCTGTGAGGAATCCTTGATGGTAGAAAACAAGTGATTGGATGATACAATGGGAAGGTAGGACCCTAGGTCTGTGATGACACCATGGAGCTACCCTGCAGCTTTGAACTGCCTACCTTCAAACCTTTTTCACATGAAAGAGAAATATACCTGTACAGCAAGCATGTCAAACTGCTGCATACCTTGTTTATTTGGCCCGTGTTAGCCTTTGAGTTTGACGTGCTTGCTGTACAGTATTCAAGCCATGGTTTTATTTTCTGACTTTCTTTCTTAAATTTCTTTCTGTTGCATACAACTGAATATCATTTGAATTGATCCAGCTATATTGTTTATTGCGCCTGAGACAAATGGCAATTTAACTTTGGCTTGGATACTTCCAGTGGTGGGGAACTTCCTAATCCATAAGGTAGCCTTTCTATCTTGGGACAGCTATTACTAATGGGAACTTTTCTTTGTTGAGTGCAAATTTATAGCTATGTAGAGTCCACTAATAGGTCCTAGAATGGCTTTTCGGTCAGAATTTTCTTGTCCTTTTTCAT
>NW_006284344.1:681896-682578 GCF_000327345.1 Myotis davidii
TCTTCCGTTCTTTCAGCTCTCTTTATAACACATGGCTTTTTCATTTCAATGAATTTAGCCTAGCTTCATGTATAATTCGTTCAATAAATGCTTATAGAAAAGGGCTCCAGGCTACCAGATTCAGCTGTGTTGCCCACAGCCCTATTTATTTAATGGATTCAATTGAATTAAAAGCAAGGTACTTTTTATTTGCTCTACGCCAAATTAACAGCCTGCGGTTTGCATAATGGACCTCACTATTTTGGGTGGGCTAAAATCTGGGTTAAAACAAGCATGATCATTTAATCCTATACTATATTATAATCAGTGTCTGCAGCTACAGACTTAAAGCTTTAATTCATTATTAATCACACTGTACACAAACCAGCTTCTCCTTTTACATAGTAAGATGCAACATTCCCAGAGTCATTAGCTGTTGCTTAATCTGCTTAAACAAGGCTCCTTTGCTAAATGTTTTCTGTGGAGGTAGTCAGTCTATATCAGTGGTTGGCAAACTGTGGCTCGCAAGCCGCGGTTTGCCGACCACTGGTCTAGATAATTGGGCTTTCATCTCAGGGGCTGTCTGCTTAGCACCTGTCAATCACTTCTATATGCATTAAATGCATTTCTGGAGAAACCACTTTCTATATGAATTAAAATAACTTTGCAATTTTTCAAAATGTGTATCTAAGAGTTATGCTTC
>NW_006284344.1:682630-694071 GCF_000327345.1 Myotis davidii
TCACTGACCCCTACCTGCCAAATTCAGTAAACTAATATGTTTCTTCATCTCAGCTGACACCTCTGTGGTATGTGATACTGTTGTCTAACTCATTTTCAAAATTCTCTCCTCCATTGGTTACTGGCACCACACACTTACTGGTTATTTTTCTCTATGGTCAGTGCTTGGTCGCCCCTGCTGGGTTCTCCACTTCTGATCACCTCTTAATTGTTAATGTTCTTCAGAGCCTTGACCATAACTCTCCGCACTCTTCACTTTATACCTTTCCCCTGGGCAACCCCAACCACTCTGCAGTATCAATGTAGTATGATGACATTTGTGTTTGTTTCTCCAGGTATGACCTTTCTATTTTGAGCTACAAACCAATATTTTTCAACTGACACTGGGGTAAAATTACCTTGGTGACTCATAGGCACCATAAACCATATATACTCAAAACTCATCACCTACCTCTCTGACTCAGATACTCAAGTCAAAAATCATAGAATCAGACACTTTCTCCCCTTTCTGTAGTTATTCCTCCCAATAACCATGTTATGTAAGTATTATTATCCCAATTTAGACACATGAAAGTCAAGGCTCAGCGTGGTTAAGTAGTGTGCCCACAAATCTTTCAGCCATTACATGGCAGATTCTAATTCATTTCAGTCCAACTCTGGAACTGGGACTCTTAACAACTATGGTAAATTCCCCTGACTAGGGGATTCTATTACAGGGTATTTTGTCTTCATCTTGAAAACCACAGAGCAAGACCCTAAGGGAAGGAAACACTCAAGAGAAAAAGGTTATTGAGCAGATTAGATTAGAAGGGAAGGGAAGGCCCCTTAGCAACCTGGATGAAACATAAACTCAAGGAATGCAGGGGACAAAGAATAATAGAGTGAAAAAGTGAGCAGAGCAGGGGTGGGGAATGTCTGGCCCATAGGCCATATAAGGCCCAACAAATCATTTGGTATGGCCCTGCTAAATACAGCAGGCCAATTTTTAGGTTGATAATTGTGTATGGCCTGTGAATGGTATAAATATCTAAATGGCCCTTGGCAGAAAAAAGGTTCCCCACCCCTGGAGTAGAGCCACAGCAGTGGGGGCTGAAGGACCTTAGGCCAAAGTTGCCTTTCTTAGCATCTTGTGATGAGACAACTGACCTCAATGGGTTTCAGTCCTCCCTGTAAAATAAGTGGTTTCCAAGTGGGAAAGAGAAAACTTTTTGGTAATCCCAAACCTGGATTCCCATATAGCTGGTACTGAAATTAAAAGGGTCTATTTACTGATATGCATGACTGGTAAACACGAAGAATAGCTGCAAAATATAATAAATGGCAGTAGTTTGGTACAGAACCAAATATACGATCTTCATAGCAAGCTCAGCCATGAAAATTATAAGCAAATTAAAAGAGTAAAATAATTACTCTTAACTCAGTTTAAGCATTTTTTTTTATTGCTGTCATTTTTATTCTCTCCTCTCTAATTGTGTTCAGCCATTTCTTTTTTCCTTTGGCCTTTAAATTAAGCATTCTTTTTAGGAATGGAACTCACATTCAGTACATGAAAGGCATTGGAACAGCACATTTCTTTAATCTCAACATTCTATTAGTGTCTAGTGTTTGACCAAATTGATATATTCCAACAATTTTGAATGGGAAACAAATTGTGTTTTACCATTGCCTCACATTGGAACACTGGAGATGTGTTCCTAAGTACATCTTAGGAAGCTACATTGCAACCATGTGCAGTCCATCTCCCCTTGCCAAATGAAATATGTTACAAATACTAGGAGAGCTAGATGTCAGGAAGACAGTTCTTAGATGGCATTGATGACATGATTACTTAGTGGGGGGTGTTTGTTTGAGGTGTCTCTTCTACCACAGGTTCACTGTTCCTTTTACCTTTCTTAGGAAAAGGATTGATCCTAAGCCTTGCTGGCCTCCTGAGTATACATGTTCACTCTTCCTATGGGCCTAAATAGTATCTAGAAAATATAGGTGTGATGCTATATCTCACCAGTAAGTGCAAGGTACTCTAGGATGAAAATTCCTTATGTTACATTCTTAGTACTTCAAAAAATAAATTAAATGACCTTTATTACTTATATAAATTAAAACTCAGATAAATTTATTTAAAACAAGTGATCATTTTAGTTAAAGCTCAGGTTTCTGTCACCTCCTTCTTTACAATATTGTCAAAATGCTTTAATGTGGCTTGTGGTTTCATTTATAAACTGATTAGAAAAAAGCCAAATACTTAAACCTAAAAAGTTACTGATTTATTTTTGAGGCAACTGAAGCCATATGGTCTTTATAAATTGATAAAAAGCAGGACTGAGAATTTTTTCTATGCGTTTCAGTTTCTAAATGCCATACTTGTTATCTCTAGACATGCTACATAATTTCTGGGTTATCATAGTTAAAAATAATAATTTATCATTACCCTATTTCCCTATAGTATTATGTGAATTGGTGAATTAATGACCAGAAAATGCTTTGCGATTAATGAAAAAAATCTGGATTTTAAAAAAAAGATGTCTCACAGACACTCAATGATATAACTAATTTATGAATTCTGAATTTTGATATACTTCCTCTTAATTATTTTGTTTCTTTCTCATGTTTTGATAGGAATTTAAGACCTGTCAGATTGGATCATGTATTTCCTATTGCCCAAGATTCCACCTTCAACTGTGGCAGTAAGAGACATTTTGTGGGAAGATAGATACATTTGCTTTTCATGACATCAACTTTAAAAGTTTAGAAACAATCTTTAATAATATTAACTACTCCCCAATTCATTAAGGATCTGCCATATATAAATTTACCTTAACATTATTATTACGTACTAGAGGCCTGATACACAAAATTCATGCAAGAGTAGGCCTTCCTTCTCCTGGCTGCTGGCACTGGCTTCCCTCTGGCACCTGGGATCCAGACTCCCCCACAGCCCCAGCTTCATCTGGAAGGTCGTCTGGAAGGATGTCCGGAAGATGTCTAGTTTAATTAGCATATTATGCTTTTATTATTATAGATTTTATACTTAGACTACTACATTTTTCTACATGTTGACAAACAGTTGATTTAACTAGTCTTTACCCTTTGAATTGCCTGATTTATTGACAGAATAAGCTGGATGTTTTAGTATTATAGATTCAGCCAAAGGCACACACCAAATAAGCAAACTGAATAGGAAAATGCTTGTGACAGTTACGCCTGAGGGCACTGTCAAGCTCCCCTGGCATTCAACAAGATCCCTTTCCAGGGAAACCAAAGGGCATGACAAGATCAATTGTCAGATCAGGCCAGCATCAAGCATCAGTAACCATGGGAAAATGTAGGGACTGGTGGCAGAGCTGGGTCAAGAGTTAAGTACCAGGTCATGTCAGTCATTTGTGTACCTGTAAGTGACCTCTCTGACTTTCTAATCACAGGTGAACGGGAAGATCATTTGTTTTCAAGATAAAGATTAAGATAGGAAACTCCTGTGGCCCGGGCCATGTGTTTTCCAATGATTCAGTAACTGAAAAAAACAGTTATTTAAATTGGGGGGGAGGGAGGGGATATTTATAGATGTGTACAACCACAAACTAGCAAGGAAATGGGTCAGCTCTAATCATTACTGACCAGATCTAACCTGGAGTATTAGATTCCTTTAGAAAACCATCCTTTAAAGAGATATAATCAGACTGGAGTCCTTCCAGAAGATTACTAGTGTGATGAAGGCATTCTAAGCCATGGCATAAGGAATCCAAGATGTTTAATTGGGAGTGAAAAATGTTTTAGGAAGGCTGTCTTGTCCATGAGGGATTACATTTGTTCTGTATGGCTACTTAGGACAAATGTAGGAGATTTCAGCTCAATTTTAGGAAGAACTTTCTATCAGTTGACGCTGTCCTAACAAAAATGAGCAGTCTTGATAGTGTTTTCTATTATTATAGGTCAAGATATAAAGATGTAGGCTGAACAATGAACAGGAAGAGAGAGAGAGGACATTCCTGAAGTGCATGAATGCTTGGACCAAGTCAGTTGTTGGTAGAGTACTGGATCTATATGACTAGTTAAGGAAGATTAAAAAAAATTGAAAATAGTGACACAAGTTTCTAGCTTTTAATTTTTTTTTTTATTTTTTTTTTTTACCACGTGAGGCCTGATAAGGTTTTGGGGATGATATTTTTTGGCAATGAATAACACTTTCTTCTCTTCCAGAGTTTGAATTTGGAGCCAGGCTGCCTGGGTTTGAGTAAAGACTGGGCCACTTACCTTAGGAACATCCCTTAAACTCTCTGTGCCTCAGTTTTCTCATCTTTAAAATGGAATAACAATACCTACCTCAAAGTGTGAAGCATGTGAACAATGCCTTGTTCATAATGAGTGTTCTGTTAGATATTAGCTCTTAATTGAGATATAGGTACAGGAGTTAGCTGGGAGATAAAATATCACTGCCGGTTAGCACTGTTAAAGCAGAAATAAAGATTGTGGCTTTAAATCTGCAGACAAGTAGGTGTGCTAATACTTTGGTCCCTTTCTTATTTGGCAAAAATATGGACATCAGTGGTCAAGTTGGTTCAGAAAGTGAGAAACTCAGGAGGCAAGTAGAAGATGTTCAGTTCCTTCTTTGAAATTTACTTAACCAAATAATGCACTCCTCCTATGGTGATGAGTAAATGAGAGGAGAGAGAGAGAGAGAGAGAGAGAGAGAGAGAGAGAGAGAGAGAAGTATTATTCTAATGAGCTCTCTTCCCATTGAGATCTGAGACAAGAAATGACAGTTCACTTTCTAATAGGACATGAAGGAAAAAAACTACCATTTGAACACCATCATTTCATACCCCCAAATACAATGAAGGAAAATCCTTTAATAAAATTACCTTTCCATCACATTGCCCTTCTTTTTCACAGACCTGTGAAATTTCATTAGGTTTTGGCTGGCATTAGTCCCTGGACTAGCCTCTGGGAGCTGCTGAACTAGATGACTTTTAAGGTCCTTCTAACCATGAGATGCTCTAATTCTATGATAGAATTTCACTTGTACCTGGTCAGCAGAAGAGAACCAAGGGACTGAACCTGGGTCAAAGAACAGGGAGATCCTGAAAATGTGTTTGTGAAAGGGTTGGCAGTCAGGCCCAGAGCAGGGTATTTTTTTCTCCTTGGAATTGTTAATCATTTTTCCCTATTGTCAACAAAAAGAAGAATTTATCTACAAAGGCCAGAAGGTTGTTGTGAAGAGAACCTGATATTGAACTTCTGTGCCCAATTTTTGGCTCAAGGATTTCCATCGCCAGCATGTGCTCCATGACAGTTGGAAGAAAAGACAGCTATGTCAATTTCAGCATCTCCCTCTCTCTCAGTAATAACATTTCAAATGTGTTTATTTCTTTGTCTTAGTATTTTATTACTAGCTCATTGTTCTCATCCCACATGTGGTCCCACTCCCCCCTCCCCATGCAAACTTAGGAAGCTACATTGCAGCAAATTGAAATAGAAAACCACATATCTCGGGTGATTTATTGTTAATATGAAATTCTATCCTATCCTAAAAGTTGAGGATCAGGAATCCCAAGCTATTTCAAAATTCATATTACAAGACAGACAATCAGATGCCCCCAAACCACAACATCTTGTACTCTATTAATCGTACACTGACAGAGCCCTTTTGTTGCATTTGTATTTCCAAATAAATACTAACATATGTCACCATTTTTTATTGATTTTGGACTTTTCTGGGAAGGAAACGCTATTAAATTATAATAAATGGTGTCAACTAAAACAAATAGTGCAAAACCCATTAAGAAGGCATTTGCTGCAGAACTTGGCTTGATTTGTTGGCGTCAGTTGAAATCATGTCAAAATAATGTCTTCAGAAATCAAATAAAAATTTGTTTGCAAATTTGTCTGCAGCAAGCATTTCTAGAGCATAAAAATCCTTAAGAATCAATATGGTTTTATTCAGTATGCAAATGTACTGAAAAGCATTACACCAAAAATTCCATTGCTGGATTATATTATAGTGTTAGTGAATTAATAAATAATAATAGATAATAAATAATATAGTGACTGAATTAGCTAATACATTTATGAAGAAGTAGAGAAAGAAAAGATTAAGGGGGCTAGTTTTGGGAGAAGATCAATTTTCAGATAAGCTAAACTAACATTTTATATTCAGAGAATTAATGGAGTTTAGTCCTGTAACTCACTAAGTCCAGTTAAACTAAATTTCTCTGCAGCCTTTACAAAAGGAAAGGAACTGCAAAATACCCAGTTCTGAAGTGATAATCATTTGAGTTCTAATATTAGTAAGCCTGCATCTATAATTTGCATAACTATGTTTGCCTTCCAGGTAATTGGAAATTTAATTGCTATCAGAATAAAATTTGAGTCTTATTTCCAAACTAGTGGCCCGGTGCATGAAATTCGTGCACATTAAAAGGGGATTAATTAGAGGAAATATTTTAATATTGCTATTTGCCCTTTCTCTATAATAGAAGTGTCAGAGATGAAAGAAATTAGTAAAATGTATATGAAAATCTTCCTTGTGTCAGAGTCTGGGGTGCACCACGGGACCAGAGTCAATTCCCTGCCCACCCACATGCACCTCAAAATTGCGCAAGACCCAGACCCAGCCACCCCCCACCCCATTGGGCTAGATCCAGACCCAGCCAGTCCCACCCTTGTCAAGCCCTGCCGGGTGGGGGGCACAGCCTCAGGTCCCCTGTCCTGGTGCCAGGGTGGGGGCCACAGCCTCAGGTCCCCCAGCTCATGCTGAGGCAGGGAGCATGCCTTGAGGTCACCCATCAAACCCTGCTGGGTGGGGGACATGGCCTGAGATTACCTGTTAAGCCCTGCCAGGAGGGGGGCATGGCCTAAAGTCCCCTGTCAAACCCTCCTGGGTGGGGGGTGCACCTTGAGGTCCCCCGGCCTGGTGCTGGGAGGGAAGGCACAGCCTCAGGTCCCCTGTCAAGCCCCACTGGGCGGGGGGTGAGACCTCAGGTCCCCCGTCAAGCCCTGCTGGGGCAGGGGGTGTGGCCTGAGGTCCCCTGTCAAGCCCTTCTGGGTGGGGGGCATGGCCTGAGGTCCCCCGTCAAGCCCCATGGGGGGGCGCTCAGTCTCAGGTCCCTGCTGATAGCTCATTAAGGCTTATTATGGGAACTCTGCCTCCGCTGTGGGCACAGCCATCTTGTGTTATGGAAACCCCTGCCTCCTCTGTGGGTGCTGCCATCTTTGTGGCAGAATGATGGTCAATTTGCATATTCCCTCTTTATTATATAGGATGATGCAAGTACAGTGTATACCAATGTGAAGTCTTGAGAGTGACTGTAATCAGACAAACAAGAGGGATGCAGTTAGAATTGGGATTTCAATATAAAGTAAAAAAGAGCTCATTTCAGTATACCCCAGGTCTTCTTCTTCTCCTCCTATCCTCCTTCTCCTTTCTCTTTTCACTGCCTTCCAGGGCACAGTTCTTAAAAAAAAAAAAAAAACCCAATAAAAACAAACAAACAAACAAACAAACAAACAAAAAACAACACCTCACTTGTGGTGTTTAAGCTGAGTCTTTCATTCTTGGCCCTTTGTGTCCCCCTCTCACTGAAACAGATCTCATTCTTGGCATGTTTAAAGGAGAGAATTTTATAAAAGATTTAATGTCTTTATACCTTACCTCTTCCAGGTGGTTTATTTTTCTTTTCTAAAAGTTAAAACAAAACAAAAATAAGCTGAATCTCAAGCACGAGCTACTATCACCATACTTTCATAAAAGAAAGGGCACTTTAATGCCCCACCTCCCATAATGAAATTAGAAAGGATAGAATCATCAAAGGATAAAAGTCAGTTGGTTTCATTGAAAACATTTAGCTTTATAACAAACTCTCATTACACTGATCTTATTTTTCTAATTTGTAAAATATCAGTGAGACTTCATCAAAGCCCAGCCCTATTTTGTAAAGCTGGTGCTTGAAAAATGTTATTTTAAACTGAACGTGTTGCTATGATGTTCAGAAAGGAGGGCTGTGGTTCTTGTTACTGATTTTCTGTGGTGCAGTGCAGTATTGGAACAAAGCAGGAGGAGGCTATGGGGCTCATCTTAGGGAACAGACAGTAACCACAGGCTATGAGGTAAAGTAGAAAGAATGCATGGAGTACACGAAAGATAAGTAATGCCTGATCAGTGACTAAGAGTGGTGCGGGGTCACAGGGTCTTTACAAACCTGGCTGCTCAAGGGGAAATACCTGTAGGTTCTTTTCCTGGCTCTTACAAACTCTTTGACATGCATAGTTGGAATTGTAGGGCTTGGTATGTTGGGGCTGGCCTTTTGCTGTTCACATCACACTTTGTAGACAGCTTTCTTGTTGCAATGATTGGATACTGCAATTCCCTTTCCTCTGAAAGGCATCACTGATATTACCCCATTCCAGGTTGGCAAGATAGCATTTTAAAATTTATGAATTTTGCAAAGTGTTCTGTAAGCAAAGTCTTTTAGGATCAGGGAGAGCCAAGTTGTTAAATTATGCATGTATTATATCTACATCATATATTTGTACATTAATGTGTATTCCAACTTCCAATACAGATCATACCAGTTTCTTTTTTTCCCCTTTGCAAAAAATGGACCAAAAGAGCTAAATCAGAACTTGAACTAAGTGTTGTCAGGGTTCTAGCTTTGGGGGTTGTTGGAAGCATTGTGAGGAAAAATCCAACAGAACAATGCCTTGTTGTTAGTTGTGAGTGAAACCTAGAGACCATCAGAGGGAGTACTTTAGCTGCTGTGAAAAGGCTCAGAGGGAGACAGATAATAAATGTACAACAAACAATCCAATGTCAGAAATGATCACTATTGCAAAATGAGACTGAAAGCCTTTTTTTTCTTTTCTTTTCTTTCTTTTTTTTTTTTTTTTTTTTTTAGCAGTTTCTACAGATGAAGTCCAAACTCTGGTCATGGCCAATATTAGCTGCATAATCCTTTGAATGTGGCTAATGTGGAATCTTGCAAGGACAAAGAGGATTTGCTCACTAACTGGTAAGAGAGGTACTGGTTATGCATGCTTGCATGTGCTAATAGTTCTGGTCTTCAATGGTACCAATTTAATGATGATATTATGCCTTTTTAATTGTTTGTCTATGATTTGACATTATCCATGCCTTTCTGATGAATATGAAGATTTGTTGACCAGCACTGACATTAGCTGAAACCATGATCTTTATTTTTATTTTTATTTTTATTTTTTCAACTGTTCAATTGGCTTTAGCAGAGAAGAAATCCAAGAAGATGAGGTCAGAGGAATGGGATGGAAAACATACACATGGTGCAACTACTTCACTAAGTTAGGCAACCTGCTCTCTGGAAAAGGACTATTAAGCCAAGACTTTCTTTCAGACCGAGGCTGACCAGAGAGGCCTTTTAGTCCACAGGGAGTTATCCTGTTATTCTTTCAGAGTTTGAGAAGGCTTCTCAGGAGCTAGGCACACATCACCTCATTCCCTGTCTCTTCTTGCCAATTTTCTAGGGGGAATATTTCTGAATATTAGAGACATGGAAAAAATGACATTGTCTCCTTTTCTCTCTCCTCCTGTAGGGATTTCACAATTGAACTACAGGGGCCCTGTAGAATTCTTTCTCTCTCAGTGATCAACAAGAGGTAAATGTGAGTGCCTCAGGCCTCTCACCTCAACAAGTGGTTTTAGTTGAATCTACCAGAAAAAAAAGGTGATTGAAGCCCTCTACTTTAGGCCCTAAAAAAAGGGGGGCGGAGGAAAAGAGTGCAGATTGGTTTGGCTCAGTGGATAGAGCAGTGGGCTGGGGATTGAAGGGCCTGAAGTTGGATTCCTGGAGGAGAGAGAGAGAGAGAGAGAGAAAAGTTGATTTGTTGTCCACTCACTTATGCTCCCATTGGCTGCTTCCTGTATGTGCCCTGGCTGGCGGTCACCCCTGCAGCCATGGCCTATCAGGACGACACTCCAGGAGGAGCGCCCCTGGGGTGGAGGGAGGGAAGGAGGCACCTATTCTAGTTAGTGGGTCTTTTGCTTGATCCAATTTCCTCCCACATCATACTTTGTGGTTAAATCCATCTATTATTTGTCTTTGATAGATGATGTTGTAGGTAATGCAAAAAGCTCTACCCCCCAAATCCCCATCAAAGATAACTGAAATTTATTGCTATTAAAAATTCACCTCTTTGAAATAGGGGATTATGTTTATAGCAGACATCTGTAAAAATGCATACATTCCATGCATCTTAGTAAAAGTAGGCTAGGCTAGGTTATGGTAATGAATCAACCCAAATATGTAATGTCTCAATGTAGTAGTTTATTTCTTGCTCACATAGCAGTCTGTGTATTGTTAGGCCAGCAAAATGGTTCTCTTCTCCACAGTCATTTAGAGATTTGGATTTTCCCCATTTTGTGGCCCCTGAATTCCTTAAGGCCTCATAGGCATCTACATCCAGCTGGTGAAGAAAAGAGTGAACCTAAAGTGTCAAACCCTTTTCTTAAAAAGTAAAATTTTTTCTCTGGAGTTGGTTCCTGAAACTTATTCTCACATGTTATTGGTCAGAATTTAATCATGTGGCCTCATCTAATTATAAGGGAAGCTGAGGAATGCAATCTAGTCATGTTATAGGGTAGGGGAAAGGGAGAATAGATTTGGAGGGCAGCTAACAGCCTCTGCCATACTAAATAAAGATGACACACTAATTCATTTTCAAACTTTGATACCTTAATGCAGTTTTGTGCATTAAATTACTAATACTTTAGGAAGGAGATTACAAAAGAATAGGATATAGGCTAGGTTAGGGGAGTGAAATAGGGGGAATTAGAGAAGTATATTGCCAAAATATGGATAAGTGATGGGAAAAGTTCGGTTTCTGTGAGGTGACAAATTTGGGGGGTCAGAACCTTTAGAGAGCTGGTGGTCCATATGAGAGTAGTATTGAGAATAGGAGAGACAGAGGTATGGCAACAATGTAAAGATGGAAAGGATATCTCAGTTTTGTTTCAGGTTAGACCTGGTCCTAATATTTATATTCAAAATGCTTGCTCAGTGAAGGTCTTCAAAGAGTGAATAATCCAGTTTTGTGCTTATTTCTGTCAGTCATGTGTCTTTGTCAGGGAGTGGAGCAAAATACTTCCAAGGCCCTGTTCTCAGTGTGCTCCATCAGGTTCTTGTTTCTCATAAGATTTTTCAACTTAGTACCAAACCAGAAGAATCAAAAGCTCATCCATTTCATCAATTTTTGGTCTTTGTTCAGGTCACAATGAAGCATATAGCTATCCATTTGGTGTCAGGCTGCTCCTTATTATATATGAGGCAAAATCTTTTCATAAAAGATTGGGTTCTGTTTCCTGTTGGACTGACCTCTATTTCATTTACATCCTCTCTTCCTCCATAACCCTACAAGCTGTGAGAGATTGACCCATGCTGGCAACTTACTGACATATCCTTAACCACCTGGGCTGGAGCA
>NW_006284344.1:694089-699376 GCF_000327345.1 Myotis davidii
AGCCGCAGCTGTGATCTACAGAGCTGTTAATGTAGCTGAATCTGATTTGTGTTTAGCTGAAAGCACTTTGCAAAGGCAGACAGGAGGCAAAGGTCTGGAGATGTAGAAGCATCGATAACCATAGCTTTTGCTTTTTTTAGCCTGTGTCCTGGATATTTTCAATGAAAAGAATCATTGAAGGTGGAGAGTCGTGAGCAGTCAACCCATTCTCAATAAATAGATTTCTAAGGGTCTTAGGGCATTGTTAGTGGTGGATGGCTATTCAAGTAATGTGATGTGAGAGTGCATCAAGGTATCTTTTTCATGCAGTGTCTTAAACCTACCATTAAACATCATGCCTTTAAGAAATTTTAAAGCAATTTTAATAAACTAAGCCTATTTAATAAACACGTATGTAGCACTTACTATATACTAGGCACTGTCTGAGGGCCTCAAATATTAATACACACATTCCTTATAAGCATCCTATGAGGTAGGCACTATTTTTAGTATTCTTATTTTATAGATGAGGAAACAGAAAGTGGCCAGAAACCACACAGCTAGCAAATGGCAGAGTCAGGTTTGTAAACCCAGGCAGTCTGGCTCCAGAGTCTGTACTCTTAACCATTATACTATGCCACCTCTCACAGCACAGAATGTTACATTGATTTTGGGGTGTGTCACCCATTCCAGGAGACATTTGTTTACCTAATCATGCTACCATTTCTTATCTCTAGTAGAGAACAAAACAATTAATGTTTTGAAGGGAAAAGGACATAAGATGTCCTGAGAAGACTGTTGGGGGAAAGAGGATGTCAGGATGAGGGTCTTGTTAAAGGGCTAGATCCCCCAATAATCATGTTCCCTAAACATGCACAATTCAAGGACTAGTGCTTTCACCTATAGTCTTCTAGTTTGTATGAATTTGATTCAATGATTAACATTTTCAGTCCAATATCTTTTTTTATTTTATTAGTATACTCAGATGTGATATAGGCTGGACATAAACAAGTGAATTCCTATTCACACAGGGAACAAAGGATGGTTTGGGCTGAATGGGATGCCATTGGTGACCATCTTAAAACTGGTTTCCAGTTCTGTATTCCAAGTCAGTGCACCTTGCTTTCCCAGGACAGCACTGTTTCCTCTCAGCTAGCTTCCCCATGGTCAATTTGTTACTGGATGCTGCTCCCTGATCACTCAAAGCTCCCATTAGCTTTTCCCCATCTTGCTCCTTCCTTACATTCTATTGACACCACATTGCAAAAGGCCACTGCTATCTGTCCAGAGTGTTTTCACCTGGTGACACATAGCCCATGACTTTCAGTCTATAGCTGGCTCTTTTACACACACCTTCTGTGGCTCTTCAAATCTTTGATTTTCTGCATTAAACTTCTATGTCTCACTAAATATTCCAGAGAAATATCAGATGGAAAAGGGAGTGGTGATGATTTTGGTGTGTATTACCCCACCAGTCTTTGTCCTTGCAACAATTTTACCAGCCGAATACTATAACTAAGTCAGTCAGAAGAAACTCAAGTGCCTACTATGCACAGGGTATGCCACTGCATGCCCCAGGTCTGAGCTAACCTCACTAGACCATTATATTCTCTGCTCTGAAATAAAGAAAAGATTATCTTGACTGACAGATTTTTCTTTCCCTGTGTGTAACTGGGGATTCAGCTCCTACACTTTGGTGCTGAGCTCGTTGTCTTCATAATTAATGCTAAAAAGAACAGAGTTGGAAAGAACAAGGGAACAAGCGGCTAAATCTCCAGAGGGATCCTTAGAAATGGACTTCGGTGCATTTTCCCTCACACCGTTAATCCCCCACGGTCACATGCGGGGAATACAAATGCTCTTCTCAGGCCCACCATAACACAATTGACCTATCGCCACTGTGAGGAGCAAAGCCTTGAACAAAGCAGCTGCCGAAAGGACTTTGTCAAGCTGGAGATGAATTATTAATATAGCTCTGGAAGGGAATGGCATCAGAAACCAGGCTTTTTATTATTTACATTAATGAGCTGGAAGAGGATGCAGTGAAGAAAATCCCAAGTTTGGAGAATGCTATATTTTGAAGTGCAACAACGAGTGTAAAACCAATGAAATCCAACAGATGTAAATTCAGACTAATATGTCTCTGAACAAAAAGCTTAGGGAGGGAATAGTTTCCTGAGCAGGAAAGGGCTAAAGCAGGGTGTCAAGTCATTACTGAAATTCCCTACTGTCAGTTTGATTGAGAATGAAGCTCAGACTTAGGAAGGAAGAAAAATAAACCCAGATTGCCTGCTGGACAGACACAATACAATGCACCGATCAAAGGAGGTAGCCTTATCTCTATTAAAGATGTGTGCCCAGTACAATACACCATTCATCTCTTATCTGGGTTGAATGGTAAATTATTCTAATACAATATCATATTCCGCTCCTCAGAGGGATTCCAAATCTTCACAGCTTGATTGGCAGAAGCACGTGTGCATGTGCAGGCTTTCTGTGTACTTATTGCAATGCTAGCTGCTTTCCTTTTGCTACATACAGAGCCCTCTTTCCCACCAATAACCTCTGTACCTTCATCAGAAATGGTATCTTTAACCCTCTCTTTCTTCACCACCCATGTATCCCAAATACTGTTCCCTATGAGCCCCAGTCGGACAATCCCAGAATTGATCCCTGCCTTTACAGGAAGCACAACAATCTAATTAGATGAGAGATGAGGCAACATTGTGCCCCATTAAATGACAACCTTCCCAAAGTGGTTTTTCTGTTTTGTTTGAATTGTACTTTATCCTATATTATACCTGAGTTTCTGGACATTTGGTGACTTGTCTTCCTCCACATTTCTACCACTTACACAGCTCCCAGTTTTTGTCTTAAACATCTATGGTCTCTTGGTTATTGGTTATCAGACTTCTTTAAAAAAAAACCTTATGTACTTTTATTAAACAATAGCATCCTAATAAATTTAATTTTGTAAATAAATTAGAAACAAACACATGCCCTAAAAATTTTCTACAACAGAACTCATTTAGGCATTAAGAGTCCTAGGATGTCGATATTATTTTATTTCCATTTATAGATAATCAAGTGATACATGGAGGAGTTAAATAACCAGCCCTGAGCCACATAGCTAGTAAGTGGTATGCAATCTGAATAGAATCACACTCTGAGATAAGGGTTCAGAGCTCAATACTGGTTTAAGAGGAGGTGATTAATACAATCACTAATACTAAGGAAGGTTCCTGGTGTGAAGATGTGCTTAACTAAGTGGCAGATAGGAACCACTCACTCACCTTTCTGAAAGTTCTTGATCAAGTCTTTTTCCCGACTTCATCTCCACTCACAAGTGGTTAAACTAAAAGAATTCTAATGCATTACCAGGTATAAAGTAGTGATTGTAAGTGATTTATTGAATAACTACTTATAACATAGTGAGTGACAATGTCCTTCCATACCAACTTCACAGCTTAGGCTATATTTTGGGTTTAGCACTCAGACATCAAGAAGTCTACCCACAAAGACACAGCATATTTTATTTGTAACATCAACTCCACATAAAAATTATATACAGATACATTACTATCATAAGAGAATATGCAAGGGCTATATTGCCACTTTGCTGAAAACAAAACAAAACACTTTTTAAAAACAAATGAAGCATTAGGCACTACTCTAACAAATGTAGAAGTTATTCCAGATGGCTTCTCAGGATGTGGTATAGAAAAGTTCCAAAATCTATAGTGATTGATTTAAAAACTAAATTTAAGAATGCTATAGCAACAGACTTATCAAGATTGCCACAGCATAACCTAGAACACAGCCATGTTTGCACTCTCATAGACTAAAGAATGAGACATTTTAAGTAGAAGTGACTGATGGGATGGCTTCACCAAGGGGTCTTGGAAGTACGGAAGCCAAGGCAATTCAAAGCGGCAAGTGTTGGTTATGTTCCAGGAAAGACCAGAATTGGCAGAGGGAAGATCATTTTCAGACTTTGTAAGACTGTTGTCAACAGTGTTTGGAGTGGTATCTAAGAAGGATAATCTTGGAACAAGACACATTAAAGAGATTTTTCCAGTGACTCCTTTGTGCATGATGGTACAGTGGAGAACTGAATAAAAAATCATTCCATAGGAGAAAACCTCTTTCTGAATCCCACACTTGGTGACAAGGTAATTAAACTCATATCCTTTCTCAGCTATGTTTGTTACAGGACAACCAGTTTCCAGAGACACTGTATCAGAATGCAAAGAGTGATCTTGACCAAGTAGAGTCGGTTCAATCACAGCCCAGAATATAGAAGAAGTATATCTTATGGACACTGACTTTTGCTCAGAAAAGCCAAAATCATGTACACACAAAAACATGATTGTAACGCCACAAAATCCTTCATGATTTTGATCATCAGCTCCCAACCAATGACCCTTGAAAAATACAGGAAATTGTTTTTTTTTGTTTGTTTTTTGTTTTAGTTTTATTGCTTAAAGTATTAGGAAATTGTTTATCAGACTTCTGACCCACTGCTTGCCCTCATCTTCTCTGTTCCCTTTTGCTCTGACTCTAGCTTGCTTAGCCTCCTGGACCCAGACTTATTACCTGCTCTGATTTCTAGAACCTACATAATCTCTACTAAAATTCATTACTTGTTGGCCTCCACAAATGCCTTCTCTCTTAGGTAGTACTTTGATTTGTTGTTGTTAATACTCTGGAGTGATGCCACTCTGTACTGTATTTTTCCAATAAGCCTTTGCGTCAGTTTAAGAAGATGGCGAGGGGTGTGTGTGTGTGTGTGTGTGTGTGTGTGTGTGTGTGTTTATATGCACTTAGGGAGCTAGTTGGAAATGACTTTGATCACTTTCTGTTAAATATTTAAGTAAATATGCATGGCAGGATATTTAATTGTTTTTTAATTTTAATTATTTTTGAGAATAACTTTTTGGTTTTATCATTTTTTCTACTTTATTGAATTTATTGGGGTGAAATCCTATCTAATAAAAGAGAAACATGGTAATTGGCGTACAACCGCTACCCTTCCCATTGGCTAATCAGGGCGATATGCAAATTAACTGCCAACCAAGATGGCGGCCGGCAGCCAGGCAGCTTGAAACTAAGGCTTGCTTGCTTCAGTGACGGAGGAATCCAACGTTCCCTGCCTGCCACTGCAGGCCTCTGAGCCTGCACTCTAAGCAATTATGTAACAAATATAGAAGCTAAACAAAGCCCCAGAAACCTGTTTTAGTCCACCGGGCTTCAGCCAGCAGGATCGCAACATTGTCAGCAAAGGCCAGAAACCTACTTTCAGAAGAGG
>NW_006284344.1:699720-701198 GCF_000327345.1 Myotis davidii
AAACCACTGAGGCTCTGTGTGTGACAGGGTGCGGTGCCCCAATCCTCCCCCTCCATGGGTCATGCTCTGTGTGTGACGGGGTAGAGCCATAACCTCCCCATCGGCCCTGCCCTGAGTGTAAGAGTGGCAGCGCCCCAACCCCCTGATCTGCCCTGCTCTGTGTGTGACAGGGGGCAGTGCCCCAACTCCCCTATCGGCCCTACTCTCTGAGTGACAGGGGGGAGCTCCCCAACCCCCCGATCGACCCTGCTCTGTGCGTGACAGGGGGGAGCTCCCCAACCCCCTGATCGATCCTCCTCTGTGTGTGACAGGGGGCAGCGCCCCAACCCCCGGATTTGCCGTGCTCTGTGCATGACAGGGGGTGACGCTGCAACCTCCTCATTGACCCTGCCTTGAGTGTGACAGGGGGCGGTGCCCCAACCCCCCAATCAGCCCTACCCTAAGCATGAATGGGGGTGGTATTGCAACCTCCCCATCCTCCCTGCTCTGTGCATGACAGGGGGCGGTGCCCCAACTCCCCAATCGGCCCTGCTCTGAGCCCGACCAGGGGCTGCACCTAGGGATTGGGCCTGCCCTCTGCTACCCGGGAGCAGGCCTAAGCCAGCAGGGCGTTATCTCCCGAGGGTTCCCAGACTGCGAGCGGGCACCGGCCAGGCTGAGGGACCCCCCTTTCCCCCCCGAGCGCACAAATTTTTGTGCTCCGGGCCTCTAGTTCATTAATAAACAAGGCAGGGCATTTAAAAATGTTCTCAAATAGTGTCATTGATATTGGCTTATAGTGACAGACCTGGGCTATAGCTATCCTAACCTGGAAGCTTGAGTCAGGAAGGCCTTTGGCAAAGTTTGGGGAAGAGGTTTAATTTAATTCATCTGCTCTTATTAGTGGAACATAATATAATGCAGACATATATTTTTTTTTAAGTAGCAATGGTTATGACTGATCATAAACGTTCTTTGGCATTTTATAGTTTAAAAATTATATTAAAATATATTCAGTTTAATCTTTTTATTAGGTTGAACTGTATGAAATTGCCAAATTTGAACATTTGGACCTACAAAAATGAAATAGCAGTTTCATACAGTTCCCTCTCCTAGTTTAGAGAGTAGGAAACTGAGGCTTAGCAAGATTAAGTGGCTTCTCCAAGGTCACCCATTTACACTAAAGTAGTAGAGCTGGGATTCAGATTCCTCTGTCTCACTTTCATTTTCTCCATTGCTCCTTTCCTTTGTTTCAAGTTCAAGATTCTGTAAAATGGCACTAGCTACAAGTTCCAGAGTTCAAATATTAGTGTTAATCTATACTGACCCATTGGAATTGATTTAGAAATGCCCCTGAACATTTAAAGAAGAGATTAAAAAACCTAAAATTGACATTTAATAAATCTTCACACAGCCCTAGCCCAGTGGTCGGCAAACTGCGGCCCCTCGAGTGTGGCTCTTCCACAAAATACCACGTGCGGGCACGCATATCCAGTGCG
>NW_006284344.1:701365-705090 GCF_000327345.1 Myotis davidii
CACACAAATAGTAATGCCCCACCTTTGTGTCCTTTGCTTTGGATTATGACAGTATGTGGATCTCTGTCTTAATTCTGTTTCTCCCTTGTTCCCTACTTCAAATTTTAATTTGCTGTCTCTTTTTGTCACCTTCTCTTATCCACCCCCATCCCTACCCCCACCTCCCATTTTTTGTCTTGAGCTTAAGCTCTTGAGCTTTCTTTTCTCCTTAGGGGTCTTTTCCTTGGCCAAGATCTGAATGTATCATTAACCCCAATTCAATTCATTTTCCAAAATAACATTGTAGAACAGAAAAACTGGAGTGTGGAATCAGACATTGCAGCAGGGGCCAGAGACACTTGGTCTCTAAGAGCTTCTTATTTTCTTACAGGAAGAGCTTCAGGAAGAGTCTGGCAGGTGCCCCACTCTGCAAAGCTGCTAATGTGGTCCCAGAGGAACACCCTTCAGACCTGAACAGCCTCCTCTCTCTCCTGGGCCATAATACTATCCTGGAGTGGTGCTTCACTTAATTAAGTCAAACTGGCGAGCACTGTGCATATTAATGAGCACTCTAATGAGCATTAATTTTTGATGTTCTCCGTTAACAAACTATGACAAATTTTGGTTTGACATTGTGCCAAAATGAGGATGACTGGTTGTTTAAAGCTGTAAATTCAAAATCTTCCCCTGGGACATGGAGGGCTGCTCATTAATACTTTTGGAGCTCCCAATGTCAAATAAGACAAATAAATGGCCGAATATGGTTCCCATTGCCTCTTCCCCCACTTGCCTTCATCTCTTCTGTTTTTTAAAGCAGACTCTCTCCTTAAGGCATACACACACACTTACTCAAAACCACTTTTCACTTTAGACTGTTGGAAAAATGCTCACATCTTGGGGGTTACTAGGCCTAGTAATTGCCTGCAAATTTTCAGATAATGAAACTTCCAGCTTCAAACCAGAAATGCTTGGCAGGAATAAATAGATGAATGGAGAGATGTTTCTTTTAATTGAGAGTTGGAAACTGCATTATAATTTTTTAAAAGAAGTCATAATTTGTTCTACTGCTAATTGTTAAATAAGAAAAGTACAAGCAATGATGTGTTTAAGGCACACATCAAACCCAGAACGAAGAATAGACATGATGGCATGGGCATGAAAAGGTCTTTTGGCTCCAAACTTTGTTCCCTGTAGGTCTGCAACAGTGCCCAAATTCCTGTCATTAGATTTCCTCTTTAGGGGTTTTCTGTTTTAATAGAGCTAATGTTTTATATTAACTGGGAGGGGTAATCCATTAGTTACCTGGTAACAGGATTTGATTATTTCATTACATTCATTGCCACCCTGCAGGTTGTGGAATTAAGGGTCTAAATATAGAATGAATATATTTTATTCTAAAAATAAAGGTGGGATTTCGTCCCAGACTAATGAGGTGCCCTGGATAGCCACAGGGAAATCATGGGGCAGGAGGCTGCCAGGTGTCTGGGTATGTATAAATACTGAATAGTAACTTTTTCCTGTTTTCCAAATTTCCTGAATTTCATATAGATCTTTCCATTCAAGGTCTACTAAAATGAGGATAAGGGCTAGATCTAGAATGTAGAGATTTAGAATATGGGTTTTGCTTCCAGATAGTACTAGGTTCATATTCCAGCTCAAACAACTCTTAGCTGTGCAGTCTTGTGGAAATCACCTAACTATTCTGAGCCTCAGCATTCTCAATAGGAAAATGGGGAAGATAACAACAGCTATCTCACAGGATTGTTGTATGGATTAATTTGATTTATGCGAAGAGGTTACCATAATAGCTGACAGTAAACACTAAGAAAATGGTGGATATTTGCCCTGGCTGGTTTGGGTCAGTTGGTTGAGCTTGTCCTATGCACCAAGAGGTCACTAGTTCAATTCCTGGTCAGGGCACATACCTGGGTTGTGGGCTACATCCCCAGTAGGGGGCGTGCAAGAGGCAGCTGATTGATGTTTCTCTCTCATTGATGTTTCTATGTCCTTTTATCTTTCTATCTCTAAAATTAATGAAAAATATATTTTTTAAAATGGTGGATGTTATTTTTTTTGGTAAAATGGTCTTTATGAACTGGTGTTTGGAATATGCAAGACCTCAGGGTTCTCTCTCGCATGCTCCCTTTCCTTCCTTCTCCCTCTCCCTTCCTCTGTTACCACCTCTGTATTACTTGTTTATTTTTCATTACCTCTGTTGTGGGTTATCTATGGAGTATTTCTCTTTTTCAGATAGTCTTCCTTGATTAGTTACTGTGTTCTCAGGTCTATCTCCCCTGGCTCCCTTCTCATTGTGTTTTTCTGGCTGATTTTAACACTGTTCATGGAAACCCCTAATGAGTTCACGGCACATCTGCCTTCCTGATCATAGAAGGAATTTCAAATCCAAGATGAAATGGCTTTTGGATTTACTGTGACATTATTTATCCTTTCACTGCTGCCCATAATAAAAGTTGTTCTCTCAATATGTTACCTTCTTACCTGCCAGTGATGTGGAACGAATAAATGAGACAGTAATTTGGTGTAGAGGAAAGGAGGTAGGAAAGAGGTGGTGGATTTTGCGGGGATTCTCTCTGTTGCTACAAAACCCAGGAGTAAATGTTGGCAGTGCTTGTAGTCATGTAGCCACATTGAATGTGACAGGTAGATTCAGTCATTTTACACCTACTTACCTTTTGTGTGTCTAGCCGTATGCCAGGTGCCCCGAAGCTATTAAGACTTAGGAGACACTATTTCTGACCTCCAGTTGCTTAAAATCTAGCTTGGACGTTGATATTACTTATAATAGTGAAATAATATAATAGTTCAAGGAGGTGCCACAGAATGACCGCACGTCATCAGCGTCCTGCGGAAGATGGCGGCGCCCACGGGAGTCTGAGGGCTCTGGGGAGGTGGCGAGAGCGTGCAGCTTGGGGATCCTTTCGCTCTGTGTTTCCTGCCCGCAGTCTGCACCATTTGTGCCCGCCAGGCCCTCCAGTGTGATGTGGAGGAGCTGCCTCTGCCTGCGGGACCAGTGGCGCCGTCTCTAGTGGTCCCATGGCCTCCGTGGGGATGGGGACAAACATCCCGTTCCAATTCTGGCCTACGCTCCCTGACAGGTAAGGGAAGCCAGGGCATGTTCCACTTTGGCCAGGGGCTGAGCAGAAGAAAGTGGGCTGAGAGGTTCTGACAGGCCGGGTGGGGTAATCGAGGAAGGGCTCAGGCTCATGGCATTACACAGGCCAATGGGGTCCTGTTACAGATTGGGAAAGAGAATCCCAGACTAGGGCAGGGAGGGACCCCCCCCCCCGCCCCCAAGGGCACATATCTCGTCAAGGCAGGAGCCAGTAATTGACTTTGGGCACTTGCGGTTTTTCTCAAAGTGTTTGGCTTTCTTCTCCTTAGTAAGGAAAGCAGATGTTACCTGTTAGGTCTGATCAAATAATTGAATGATACCTCCTCCCCTGTTAATTGACCTTTAAACCACTTCACAACCGACATTCCCTTTCCCTAGTGGTTCACAACCTTGGCTGCACATTAGAATCACCTGGGAATCTTTTTAAAATCCTGATTTCTGGGCCTCATCCTCTGGATCTTCTGTTTCTTTGTTACTAATGTGGCCCCACCCCATAACAAAGAAACAGAATTTCGGGAGGATGAGGCCCAGAAATCAGGATTTTAAAAAGATTCCCAGGTGATTCTAATGTGCAGCCAAGGTTGAGAACCACTGCTCTAGTGGGTCCCAGGGC
>NW_006284344.1:705109-709381 GCF_000327345.1 Myotis davidii
ACCTCGCGAGCCACATGCGGCTCTTTGGCCCCTTGAGTGTGGCTCTTCCTAAGCCTTAGGAGTACCCTAACTAAGTTAATAACAATGTACCTACCTATATAGTTTAAGTTAAAAAAATTTGGCTCTCAAAAGAAATTTCAATCATTGTACTGTTGATATTTGGCTCTGTTGACTAATGAGTTTGCCGACCACTGCACCATATCCACTTGCTAAGATCATTATCTTTCCCTTGCAGACCTGACCAGCAAAAGCCTGACTAAAGTCCTTAAAAATCTGACTCTCCATCCCTGAGTGCTGGCACCATCTTGGGGCTCAGCCCATATCTGGTTTTCCAGATTACCTAATAAATTCATAGTTCTTTACCCCTTTTGGCCTCCTGCATTCCTCCTTCCGGGACCCTAACATTGTCCATGTTTTCAGACAGGGAAATTCGGGTTCTGTATCAGGACTACTCCAAGGTCACAGAGCAGACTCAGAGGTTAGTGAAGGGAAAAAGCTGGCTTGTCTGATTGCATTCTGTGTCTTAGGAGCTCCCACAGGTCTTCCAGCCTGGCCACTTTCTCTGCAGGTTTCTGGGTTCTGCCCTATCACTGCCACTGCTACCTCAGCTAAGGAGTTGATTGATACCTTGTGCCTCCTTCCACTTCTGACTCTGATGAGATCTAGTAGAAGGTAGTGACTCTTTCATTGCTTCTGGGGAGAGGTTTTAGGGTATGAGTGGGGGTGACTTACTTAAAAGAGTGAAGAGTAATATCACTGTCCTACATTCAATTACTTTTTCTGTGCTGAGGGCATGAGGCCCAGTGATCTTCAAGATAGACAGACCTTGGTCCCTACCTGGATGATGCTCATTGTCAAGTGCAGAAGGTTATCATATCCAGGTTAAACAATAGCTTATAATGCCCTGTGATGAGGGAAGTACAAAGAAGCTGTGCAAACACAGAGAAGCTCCTACTCCCATCTTGGGGGTATCTAGAACGGGTCTTGGGTTTATGAAAGAACATTTAAACTGAGAGTTGATAGATGAATAGGAGTTTGGTGTAGAGGAGGAGAAAAAGTGTTGGGAAACTAGAACACATCTAGAGGTGACAGTGGGGTGTGAGGGATCTTGCTGTAACATTGCCTATAGAAAATCTAAAACTCTATAGGCACTTTGGTATTATGTCACGGATAGAAGTCTGGGGTCTGATGCTGGCTAAGCCTCTGAGATACTGTGTGATTTTGGATTCATTTTCCTATGTGAGTTGAAGGACTAGGTTGCCTCTGAGGGTCCTTCTATTAAGTTCCATAATTTTATACAAATGTTGGGTGCAGCTGAGAGCTGAGTTTTCACCTATCAGGGCCCACGTGAAGGGTCTGGAGGTAGGCCATGAAGAGCCAGTAAAGAGGAAGAAGGAAGGGAATCTGTGACAATCGTTATTTATAATAAGAAATATATATAAATATATATTTATCTTTCCAGGCACAGATCTCCTAAAACTTTTGGTATTTCCTAAGTGATGAGAGCCATAAAAGTTTTTTTTTTATGGTAATTTGGTCTTTGTCTTCTTCCTGGAACACAGCTCTTAAAACCCATAGAGAATCTTTTGTTAAAATAGTTGGTCTTTTGTCCTCAAGTAGCTCCAGAGTGAGAAAGATGAAAGGAGTGTCTTTCAGGCACACCTGACTTTATGTCAGTGAGGTGACTTTAAAAAAATCCCTAAGGATGGGGACTGGTGGCCATGGGAACCAACCATATGATTAGAAGGTTAAACTTTCAGCCCTACCCCCTGACCTCCAGGGAAGGAAGAGGGGCTAGCTAGAGATTGACTTGATCATTAATGGTCTGTTTGCCTACATAATGAAGCTTCCCTAAAATTCCTGAACTATGGGTTCTGAGAGGTTCAGAGAGCTTCTGGGTTGGTGGACATGCAGAGATGCTGGGAAAATGGCATGTCCAGAAGGGGCATGGAAGCTGCTTGCCTCTTCCCAGATACGTTCCCTTATGCATCTCTTCCATTTGGTCATTCCTGAGTTGTATACCTTTATAATAATTGCTAATCTGGTAAGTGAAAAAAATATATGTAATAGTTTATAAAACTATCAGATAAAAATGAAGTGGGGAAAGTTTTGTGGTGAAAATGGGACCTGAGCTAAGCCTTAAAGGTTGAATGTGGATAGCAGAAGATGGAAGGCATCCCAGTTACACACATATTGGTGGTGGTAGGGAATAAGGAGAGATACTGCTAGTAGAAAGCCTAGGAGCAGGAATAAATGTGATGTGTGCAGAACACAATGAGGAGATCAGGTTGATAGGAACAAAAAGTGCCTGTTGGTAAACAGTGGGAAATATGACTATAAAGCATAAATATGGCTAGTTTCTAAGGGATCTTGAAAGATAGACTGAGGACTTCTTTGTTTTTTAACTTTCTTAAGGAATAATTGACAAAAATGATTATATGCATTTAAATTGTACAGAGTGATGTGATGTATATATGCAATGTAGAATGATTACCAAGATCAAAATAATTAATAAATCCCTTCACCTTACCTAGTTAATACTGTTAACTCTCTTCCTTTTTGTGGTAAGAATGCTTAAGATCTACTCTTAGCGTCTTTCAAGTATCTAATACAGTTTTACTAACTGTAGTCAGGAAGCTCTACAATGGATCCTCAGAATGTATTCTTGTTTTGTGTGTGTGTGTGTGTGTGTGCGTGTGTGTGTGTGTGTGTTTGTGTGTTTTAGAGGAAAAGGATGCACATTTTCTTGTTTAGCAAAACAAATTAAATATACGAAGCTTCAGCTCAAACTTTATATAAAATTATAGAGGTCTGTGGCCATCTCGGGCAGTAGGATGATGGGTACCTGGCACCAAGGTGGATGCCAGCATGGCCACAAGGCTGTGTTCTTGTTATAACTGAAAATTTGTATCCATTGACCTGTATCATCCTATGTCCCCTTCCCCCAGCCCCTGGCAACTACCATTCTATTCTCTGGATCTATTAAATCAGCTTTTAAAAAAAATAGATCCCATATATGTGATACCGTACAGTGTTTGTCTTTGTCTGTCTGGCTTATTTCATTTAGAATGATGCCCTCTCTATTCATTCATGTTATTACAAATGGCAGAATTTCTTTATTTTTATTGATGAAAAATACTCCATTTGTGCAAATGTGTGTGTATACCTATTGTTAGTGTAGGTAGCTAGCTAGTTTTCAATAAATGAAGGAAGCAAATGGAATCAGACATTAAGCATAATAATCTAGGAAGCTGAATTGGACATTAAGCCTGATTCACTATGAAGTTGCAGCATTCACAGGCTCCCCAGGGGACCGCTGCATTCTTCACTGAAGGGACTTAATCCCAGAGCAGGCAAGAAGAATAGGTTTTCCAATCTCCCTGGGGGACAACTGGCCCCTTCCCATAGATTACTGGGGGGAGGGAGAACCAGTAAAGGGGAAATTCCTTTACTGGACACATGTAAAAAAAAACAAATGACGAGGTAAAACTTTGAGGCATGCCTAGTAGGAGCCAAAGTGGTAACATAAAGAGACACAGTCTAGCCTAGAAAACCTGGGGAAAAGACCAGCTTGGATAGAAGAAGACCCAGCACAAGCCCATGAAGGATTAGGAAAGAGATTGGTTAGTTTGAAAGAAAGCCTGCTCCAAGCCTTAGGTAATGTAATCAAAGCTTAACAAAGTCTTGTCTGGGTAGTACGCTTTTGTTCATTCATTTGCCCATTTGTTTGTTTGTGTGCTCCCTCTTTAGAGAGCCATGCAGGCCCAATAGCAGGCCCAAGTGCTGTGCCAGTTGAAGGCCATGTTCAGCCTTCGCAGTTGATGTGCAGATGGGAAATGAGACAGAGAAGTTCTCTGGGTCCTGGCCCTTCTCCTAGGCTTGGTGAGGACAAATGTGGGCCTGAGACAACAGAGACTGAACTTATTCTGTAGCAAGATAGAACTGAGCCATCTTGTCATGGATGAAACACCAGGTACCTGGGGTCAGTTCTTTTATTTTGTTTCTCCAATAAATATTATCACTACACCTCATTTTCCTATGCATGGGTCCTCAAAATGCTTTTCTCATGACTCCATGGAAGAACCCCATTTCCACTGGCAACAGTATCACATTTTCTTTATTCATCTGATGAAAGACATTTTCCCCCGTTTCTTGGCTATTATAAATAACTAGAGGCCCGGTGCACAAAAATTTGTGCACTCAGGGGGGAGGGGGAGGATCCCTCAGCCCGGCCTGTGCCCTCTCGCAGTCTGGGACCCCTCAGGAGATAAC